>NC_048298.1:49103870-49205099 GCF_013100865.1 Trachemys scripta elegans
AGGCAGGTGATGCTCCGCTCCAAGGCTCATTGGACCAGGCCCCGCCCTTGGATCCCTTGCCACCTGAGGCATCTTCCTCATCTTCCCCAGATGAGGCAGTGGCGGGCACAACGAGCACGGGTCCACCCCCGATTGATCTCCGGGCACACCAGGACCTATTACGTAGGGTGGCACGTAATATGGACCTTCAGGCAGAGGAGATTGTGGAGGTGCAGGACCCCATTGTGAACATCCTCTCTGCGGATGCCCCATCCAGAGTGGCGTTACCCCTGATCCGCACGATCCAAGCTAACGCCACTACGATATGGCAAACTCCTGCCTCTATCCCACCCACAGCGAGAGGGGTGGAAAGAAAGTACTTTGTCCCCTCAAAGGACTATGAGTACTTGTATACCCATCCCCAACCGTGTTCACTGGTGGTGTCATCAGTGAATGCAAGGGAGCGCCACGGTCAACAGGCCGCAGCGCCCAAATCAAAGGAGGCTAGGCGCCTCGATTTGTTTGGCCGTAAAGTTTACTCAGCCGGAGGGCTGCAACTTAGAGCGGCTAACCAACAGGCGCTCCTGAGCCGCTATAACTTTAATTCCTGGAACTCTATGGGGAAGTTCAAGGAATTGGTTCCCCAAGACTCCAGGGAGGAGTTTGGGGCCTTGATAGAGGAGGGTAAGAAGGTGGCTCGGACCTCCTTGCAGGCCTCCTTGGACATAGCGGACTCGGCTGCGAGGACCCTGGCTTCGGGTATCGCTATGCGGAGGATCTCCTGGCTTCAGGTTTCGGGTTTGCCTCCGGAGCTGCAGCAAACCCTACAGGATCTGCCCTTTGAGGGACATGGATTGTTCTCGGACAAGACGGACTCTCGTCTGCAGAGCCTCAAGGACTCGAGAACAATCATGCGCTCCCTGGGGATGCATGTTGCGGGTCCCCAGCGCAGACCATTTAGGCCCCAGCCTCAACGTTTCTACCCCCCTCCACCTCGTCAGAGACAGGACTCTGCCAGAAGGCGGGGGCGAGGTGGTAGGAGAAGGTGGACTGGCCCTCAACCCGGTCAGAACCAGGGGCCACCAAGGCCACCTTCAGGCCCTAAGCAGAACTTTTGAAGGTGTGGTCGAGGACGGCGCCCCAGTCATCCCCCAGGATCCAACCCCCTCCTTTCGAGATCGCCTCTCCCACTTCCACCGTGTTTGGTCCCTTATAACTTCGGACCGTTGGGTCCCTCGCACGGTGGAGAGGGGATACGCTATCCAGTTTTCTTCAATCCCTCCCTCCCACTCCCCTTCCCCGTCCCTCTTCAGGGACCCTTCTCACGAGCAACTTCTTATACAGGAGGTTTCCACGCTCCTTGCTATGGGGGCCATAGAGGAGGTTCCAGTAGAGTTAAGGGGCAGGGGATTTTATTCCCGTTACTTCCTGATCCCCAAGTCCAAAGGGGGTCTGTGACCCATCTTGGACTTGCGCGGACTCAACAAATTAGTAGTAAAGTTGAAGTTCCGCATGGTCTCCTTAGGGGCCATTATCCCTTCCCTCGATCCGGGAGACTGGTTCGCCGCCCTCGACATGAAAGACGCATACTTTCATATTGCAATTTACCCGCCTCACAGACGCTTTCCTGCGATTTGTGGTAAGCAAGGTGCACTACCAATTTGCAGTCCTTCCCTTCGGCCTATCCTCGGCCCCAAGAGTGTTCACGAAATGTATGGCTGTCGTGGCAGCATACCTTCGTCGGCAAGGGATACAGGTGTTCCCGTACCTAGACGACTGGCTGGTGCGCGGTCGCACCAAAGAGCAAGTTCGAGATCACGTTCACATAATAGTGCACACATTCAACGAGTTGGGCATCCTACTCAACAAGGACAAATCCACTTTAGAACCTACCCAGAGAATAGAATTCATCGGCGCAGTCCTAGACTCCAGACGTGCACAAGCCATCCTGCCAGACAACCGCTTTTGTACCATCACGAGCCTTATTCAAGGGCTCAGGGCCTTCCCAACTACCACGGTGAGGTCGTGCCTCACCCTGCTGGGTCACATGGCTTCCTGCACGTACGTAACCAGGCATGCCAGACTTCGGCTTCACCCACTCCAGACCTGGGTGTCATCGATATACCGCCCACATCGGGACAGCCTGAACATGGTGGTCACGGTCCCGAACTCGGTCCTGACCTCCCTCACCTGGTGGCTAGATCACAATGTGGTTTGCGAGGGGATGCCATTTCACGCCCCACAACCCTCTCTGCACCTGGTCACAGACGCTTCATCTCTGGGTTGGGGCGCCCATCTCAACGAACACCATACCCAGGGCCTGTGGACTGCACCCCAGATAGCTCTGCACATCAATGTTCGGGAACTGATGGCGGTGCGCCTGGCGTGCCAGGCATTTCTCAACCTCCTTCGTGGCCGCTGTGTGTTAGTTCTCATCGACAACACCACGGCCATGTTTTACATCAACAAGCAAGGAGGAGCTCGTTCGTCAACTCTATGCCAAGAGGCCATTCGCCTGTGGGACTTCTGCATCGCCCACTCAATCCATCTCACGGCATCGTTCCTCCCTGGAGTCCAGAACACTTTAGCGGACCGACTCAGCAGGTCCTTTCAGACGCACGAGTGGTCTATCCGTCCGGACATCATACATTCCGTCTTCCAGAAGTGGGGGTTTCCCCAGATAGACCTGTTTGCATCTCGAGACAACAGGAAGTGCCACGTGTTCTGCTCCCTGCAAGGTCGAGCTCCGGGCTCCCTCTCGGATGCGTTTCTCCTTCCCTGGAAAGACCACCTGTTTTATGCCTTCCCTCCGTTTCCTCTGGTCCACAAGGTACTGCTCAAATTGCGCAGAGACCAGGCACAGGTAATTCTGGTCGCTCCAGCGTGGCCGAGACAACATTGGTACACCACACTGTTGGAGCTCTCGGTTCAGACACCGATCCCGCTTCCATTATGTCCGGATCTCATCTCTCAGGACCACGGCTGGCTGCGTCACCCCGACCTGCAATCTCTTCACCTCACGGCGTGGCTGCTCCATGGTTCACCCAGGCAGAGCAACAATGCTCACTCTCGGTCCAACAGATTCTGTTGAGCAGTAGGAAGCCCTCAACACGAGCCACGTACTTGGCCAAGTGGAAGCGGTTCTCCTGTTGGTGCGAACAACGAGCCACGTCCCCGTTACAGGCACCTATTCCTCTCATATTGGAATATCTCCTCTCCCTAAAACAGCAGGGGTTGGCGATATCTTCAATTAGAGTTCACCTGGCCGCTATATCAGCCTTTCACCCAGGGGAACTCGCGTCCTCGGTATTCTCTAACCCGATGGTCGTTAGATTCCTCAAGGGCTTAGACCGGATGTACCCACAACAACGTCAGCCCGTCCCGACGTGGGACCTCAACCTGGTTCTCTCCAAGCTCACAGGTCCTCCATTCGAGCCACTGGCCACCTGTTCACTTTTGTACCTATCCTGGAAGACAGCCTTCCTCGTAGCCATCACCTCAGCAAGGCGCGTTTCTGAACTCAGGGCGCTTACATCCGAGCCCCCTTACACAGTTTTCCATAAGGATAAAGTGCAGCTTCGTCCACATCCTGCCTTTCTCCCTAAGGTGGTTTCTCCGTTTCATATCAACCAGGATATATTTCTCCTGGTCTTTCATCCTAAACCACATGCTACTCGCCAGGATCAACGTTTGCATTCTCTGGACGTACGCAGGGCCCTGGCTTTCTATATTGACTGCACAAGGCACTTTAGAAAGACGACGCAACTCTTTGTTGCAGTGGCCGACCGAATGAAAGGCTCACCGGTCTCCTCACAATGCCTATCCTCCTGGATTACGTCTTGCATCCGGACTTGCTATGACCTGGCAGGTGTCTCAGCACCGCACCTCACCGCTCACTCCACGAGGGCCCAAGCTTCCTCGACTGCTTTCCTGGCGCAAGTTCCGATCCAGGACATTTGTAGAGCGGCGGTTTGGTCATCAGTCCACACGTTTACAGCTCACTATGCACTAGTGCAGCAGTCCAGGGACGATGCTGCATTCGGGTCAGCGGTTTTGCACACAGCAATGTCTCACTCCGACCCCACCACCTAAGTTGGGCTTGGGAGTCACCTAATGGAATGGATATGAGCAAGCACTCGAAGAAGAAAAGACGGTTACTCACCGTTGTAACTGTTGTTCTTCGAGATGTGTTGCTCATATCCATTCCAAACCCGCCCCCCTTCCCCACTGTCGGAGTAGCCGGCAAGAAGGAACTGAGGGGGCGCCGGGTCGGCTGGGGTATATATTCAGCGCCATGAAGGCGCCACTCTAGGGGGCTCCACAGCCGACCCGCCGGTGTTGCTAGGGTAGAAAATTCTCCGACGATCGTGCACGCGGCGCGCGCACACCTAATGGAATGGATATGAGCAACACATCTCGAAGAACAACAGTTACAACGGTGAGTAACCGTCTTTTCCAGTTAATGCTTGCACCAGTTGTGGCTTATAATGGAAATTTTCCATACCTCCAACTTCTGAATAGCAGAACTAAGGTTACCTTAGCCAGACTGTTTATTTTGAACTGGAAAGGGATTGTATTCTGTTAATACTTGTTCCAGTGGTTAGAAGAAATCATAACTGCAAAACAGAAATCGAATGGCGTCTCCACATGTTTTTGGGTATTCAGTGTTCCATCATTGCCCAGCTTGTTTAAGCACCTTGAAACCTGATCTCTTGAACCCCCAAGAAGTTTTCTCACTTTTAAAGGTTAAATATCATAATCTTGCTAATGAGCACATTGTGCTGTAATCAGATTCTTAAATTACACTGGGCCTATTAAAATTGACCAGTGCAAAAGGCAGTGGTCAAAACACATTGAGAACAACTCTAAAAATCCAAAATTTTATACAATGAACAGAGCTCTCACTTTGGGAAAAAACATTGGATCCTAGGTATCTTCAGAAAATGTTTGAGTGCATCCCCAGCCCTCTCTGTCAGATTCTCCTGACCAAAGATCTGCTTTTCCATGATCGTTCTTCCCTTTGAGCTGCATGGAAAACTATATTTCAGGGAAAGACAAAATTAGTAGCTGAAGAGCAGAGGGATGATTGAGGCCAGGTCTACACTAACCCCCTAATTCGAACTCAGGTACGCAACTTCAGCTACGTGAATAACGTAGCTGAAGTTTGAAGTACCTTAGTTCGAACTTACCTCGGTCCACACGCGGCAGGCAGGCTCCCCCGTCGACTCCGCGGTACTCCTCTCGTCTAGCTGGAGTACCGCAGTCGACGGCGAGCACTTCCGGGTTCAACTTACCGCGTCCAGACAAGACACGATAAGTCGAATCCAGAAGTTCGATCGCTCGCCGCCGAACATTACCGGGTAAGTGTAGACCTACCCTAAGCCAAATTCTTCCATCGGATCTCATATGAGCAGCTTAACTGAAGTATTTTGGGCAGAATCATATAAATGAGCAACTCTGGGATTTTCCCACATTCCAAGTGGTATCTTTAACCCTCTAGCTGTGTACATCATCCACACTGGTGCCAATACTAAAAGGAGATGAGGGTTGAGTAGAATAAGTGATTTTCATGTCAATGAACTAGAGTCAGAAAGGTAGAAGGAAAGACATTCCAGGTTCTAACTACCTTTACGTATCATAACTTCCTTTTTCTTCAGTATTTCTTGTTTATCTTCCAAATCCATTTCTTTCTCCAGTGAACTACTAGCTCTATTTTTAGATTTCTAAAGTTAACTGATAGTTCCAGTGTAGTTTTCATCCAAAATAACCTCTTTAAATACTGGAAAAAATGAGAGAGACACGGTTATATTCCTTACCTAGAGGAACCTCAATGTCACCTATTCGTGGCATCTGCCAGTTTCTGTTGTCCTTGTGAGTGAATAATCTCCTCTTACTTGTAGCTCTTGTGAAGCCTGTAAGTGATAACTTATCTGTAGTCAAAGTTCAGTTGTTTTATTTGATAAAAGTTGGGATGTTCATGAGAGAGAAAAACAAAGAACCATAAATAATAGGCTGAAACGTGTTTTAAAAGAAAATAAATATATAGCTTTAAATCTGAGTAACACGAGGATATTTCTTCTTAAATTCTAACTAATTGATTTGAATGTTTCAAATCTGAATCACATTTTACAACTTGAAATTGAAACATGAAAATAGGTTTCCATGACTGCTAAAAGTGTGTGATGCTCTTGTCACTGGTCACTCTGTAAACGCTGAAAATTTCAAGTGTGTTTCACTGTATTTAATTGGTATTTTTTAACCTTCTTCTTTAGGCTGTGTTTCTCTGCTCCTTCCCAGCTGTATACTCTGAGCTGCTGAAGCTCTTCGATGTGCGAGAGGTGGCAAACTTGGTACATGATACTCTAGGCAGCTTGCCAACCATCATGCATGTGGATGAATCCCTTCAAGCTGTTAAACTGCAGTGCATTGGTAAAACAGTGGAAAGTCAACTATACACTAATCCAGGTAAGGTGATAACATCCTGAGCTGCCTGCAGTCAGAAAAGCCTTAATGACGTGTCTCATGCTCAGGTCAATAGAGGCAGGGGTAAAAACACATGTTTCATAGTTATGTTTCTTGAAAGTTACAATTCCCAAAGCAGTGTTTTGCAAAGACAGTTACACTAAAAAAGTCTGTTTTACACAATATGGTTAGTAAGATTCCAGTTGTAAAACATGAGACTAGTAATGGCCAAAGCTGTGGTTTTGTTTGAACCATGAGCTAGTGCTGGATAGGTGTAGGCACGTGGAGTTTTTCTTACATTTTTAGCTCTGCTAATGTTTCTTTTTGTGAAAGTTACAAGCTTTTTTTATCTTAATGGGAAGTCTTGGAGTCTAATTCTTACACACCCATAAAGGAGTTTTGTGTCTGTAAGTACTGCAAGTTCAGGACCTATGATCCTCCATTGCCCTACACTAGTTTTATGCTGTTGTGTCTCCACTGAGATCAATGGAGTCATGACAGCATAAAACTGTAGTAACTACCTATATTTGTGGTAGCAGGGTAGCTATGTAATAGAAAAATCAAAGAGGTTTGTAGAAAGAGCAGACTTACCACTGGAAACAGTACTTTATGAGAATGGAACACAACCACTTCTCCATTCATACGCAATTTCTTCTTGTACATTGTGAAAATGGCCAACTCCCAGAGTCTGATCCTCCAGCAGCCCCATAGCTCCTTGTCTGCTTTGTACCACTTCAGTAATGCAAACCAGATAGAAATCTAGCAGATCCAGCTACTTGGGGACCCTCTTGGTGTAAGAAGTATATCACAAGTAGGGCCAGAATATTGCTGTGCTCTATCTATTCCTGGAAACCATAATTGAACTGCTCTAAGTTACACTCGTGGACAAATCAGCCCCAGTGTCCCTGAGTGCAGAGGGGCTTAAATAAAAACACATTTGTCAGTATACACTCTGCCCCTCTTCTCTCTTTGGCTGTTCCTAGCAGAGTTCTGCTGCTATTATTTTATGAACATGGGAAGGACTGAATACATTATGTGGATTTTTGGCTGCATCCTAGCCAGAGTGATTTTAATCTATCTCTGTTTATTAGTACAAAGTGAAACCAAAGATGAGATGACAAGGATATTGAATTTTAACACAGCAAACTTTGGAAAGGCAAAACAAATGGAAGAAGCATTAATTGGAATTTTCAAAAGCACCTCAATGACTTAGGAGCACAAGCCCCATGAAAGATGCATAGGTGTCTTTGAAAATCCCACACTTATAGTAATTTAATGATAAAAGAAAATTGGAAGGGTGGGCTCAATACAAACATAAGTGGCAGAATATTTCAGAATGATCTGGGTAGAGTAGGAACATTAGCAGTTAGAGCAGGGGTGGGCAAACTTTGTGGGCCAAGGGCCACATCTTGGTGGGGAAATTGTATGCAGGGCTGGGGCAGGGGGTTGGGGTGTGGGAGGGGATGCGGTGTGCAGGAAGGGGCTCAGGACAAGGGATTGGGGCAGAGGAGGGGTGCGGGTGTATGAAGGGGCTAGGGAAGGGGGTTGGGGTGCAGGAGGGGTGTGGAGTGCAGGGGGGTCTCAGGGCAGGGGTGCAGGAGGGGTGCGGACTGCAGGAGGGGGCTCAGGGCAGGGGGTTGTGGTGCAGGAGGGGTGCGTGGTGCACGAGGGGACTCAGGGCAGGGAGCTGGGGTGCAGAAGGGGTGCAAGGTTGTTGGGGGGTGGAGTATAGGAGGGTTTGGGCTCCGGCCCAGCACCGCTTACCTAAAGCAGCTCTTGGGTGGCAGCGCCATGCATCGGGGCCAGGGCAGGCTCCCTGCATGCTTACCCAGTCTCCAGCTCCGCACTGCTCCAGGAAGCACTGCGGCCCCTGCAGGAGGGGGGCTGGAGGGTTCCGCGTGCTCTGCCCTTGCCGCGCCTCCAGGTACCTCCCCTGAAGCTCCCATTGGCTGTGGTTCCCCTTTCCTGGCCAATGGGAGCTGTGGGGGGCGGTGCCTGGAGGCAAGAGCAACGCACGGAGCCCTCTGCTCCCCCCACCCGGGGGCCGCAGGCACGTGGTGCTGGTCACTTCTGAGAGGGGTTTGAGGCCCACAGCACCATGGGGGGCAATCCTGAGGGCCGGATCTGGCCCAAGGGCCGTAGTTTGCGCACCCCAGAGTTAGTGCCATATGCTATTCACAATAGAGTAATAGACTTTAAGGTCAGAAGGAACCATTATGATCGTCTAGTCTGACCTCCTGCACAATGCATGCCACAGAATCTCACCCACCCACTCCTGTAATAAACCCCTAACCTATGTCTGAGCTATTGAAGTCCTCAAATCATGGTTTAAAGACTTCAAGGTGCAGAGAATCCTCCAGAGAATTCTCCAGCAAGTGACTCGTGCGCCACGCTGCAGAGGAAGGCGAAAACCCCCCAGGGCCTCTGTCGAATTTGCCCTGGAGGAAAATTCCTTCCTGACTCCAAATTTGGCGATCAGCTAAACTCTGAGCATGTTCGCAAGATTCACCAGCCAGACACCCAGGAAAGAATCCTCTGTAGTAACTCAGATCCCACCCCATCTAACATCCCATCACAGGCCATTGGGCATATTTACCGCTAATAGTCAAAGATCAATTAATTGCCAAAATTAGGCTGTCCCATTATACCATCCTCTCCATAAACTTATTAAGCTTAGTCTTGAAGCCAGATATGTCTTTTGCCCCCATTGCTCCCCTTCGAAGGCTGTTCCAGAACTTGACTCCTCTGATGGTTAGAAACCTTCATCTAATTTCAAGTCTAAACTTCCTGATGGCCAGTTTATATCCATTTGTTCTTGTGTCCACATTGGTACTGAGCTTAAATAATTCCTTTCCCTCCCTGGTATTTATCCCTCTGATATATTTATAGAGAGCAATCATATCTCCCCATAGCCTTCTTTTGGTTAGGCTAAACAAGCCAAGCTCTTTGAGTCTCCTTTCATAAGACAGGTTTTCCATTCCTTGGATCATCCTAGTAGCCCTTCTCTGTACCTGTTATAGTTTGAATTCATCCTCCTTAAACATGGGAGATCAGAACTGCACACAGTATTCCAGATGAGGTCTCACCAGTGCCTTGTATAACGGTACTAACACCTCCTTATCTCTGCTGGAAATACCTCGCCTGATGCATCCCAAGACCGCATTAGCTTTTTTTCATGGCCATATCACATTGATGGCTCTTAGTCATCCTGTGATCAACCAATACTCTGAGGTCCTTCTCCTCCTCTGTTACTTCCAACTGATGAGTCCCCAGCTTATAACAAAAATTCTTGTTGTTAATCCCTAAATGCATGACCTTGCACTTTTCACTATTAAATTTCATCCTATTATTATTACTACAGTTTACAAGATCATCCAGATCTTCCTGTATGATATCCTGGTCCTTCTCTGTATTGGCAATACCTCCCAGCTTTGTGTCATCCGCAAACTTTAGTCCCGACAACAACAATGACAATGTGGTATTAATGTGAAGAAAGGGCAGAGTACCAAAGGAATTTAGAGAAAATTTCTGTCCTAAGCATAATGGATATGAAAGAAATTATTACCAAAATCAGTAATATGAACAACTAATATAAATGATAAGGGAACAGATACACGTCTTGGAAATATATTGTACAATGTAATTTCGGTCACCAATTAGGGGAAGGATTTCCTGGAGCTCATCGTCTTCACCCCTTTCAGTCCTATAATGTTCCATTCCTAAAAATAAATGCACACAGACCTTTCATCAGCCCAGGCCTAGAGGGGAGCCCTCTCTAAGTCTCCATAGGGGAAAATAAAAATTGTGCTGAATTATTTAAGGTATGTTGATCTGGAAAATAGTAAACCATTTACATCCTGGTCCCTCAATTCCTGCTTGGCTGTAGTAAGTATCTAAACATTCTCCATGCACTCCAGATTAAACCTAGCTATGCTACAGGTCCTCACACAGAACCAAGCATCCTGTCATCCCTCTCAGCAAAGGTATGAGAGAAGAGACTCCACCATTCCAGAGGCAAATCATGGAATTGCAATCCCAGAGGGAAACTTCATAGAGGCGGTAACTTCTCCTCTTCCCAACTGAAACTTTCAGCGTGACTACAGTGGGTACTTCATTCAACCAGATATCCTCCTGGGAGGAGGAATCTCATACTTTGTAGACCCTTGGCTCCACTATACATCAAACAGATGGGTACTGGAGATCCTGAAGTTGGGGTACACCCTGGAGTTAGGCTCCTTGTCTCACATCTTCCTCATCACATCACCAATATCGAGAGAAGCAAGGATCCCCACAGGGTGGTGCCTAAATAGATTCCTTTTCTTGCTTCCCTACATTCAATTTCTCTTCGATGCTCATTGTATCAGTACAGTAAGAAATTAGAGGAGGACAAGGTACAGAATGGAAAATGTATTACCCAAGTGTTTTCTTTTTGGGACTGATTTTTCCCTCAGTCCATCCAACTGTGGATAGGTTTATCTGAGGTTACACTGCCCATCAAAAGAGCATTAATTGTGTACATAATTACATTCGGTGAAAACCTATATAAATTCAGAGATAAATCTTTCAGTCGTGAAGTTTGTGATGCAATTTGAATATATCTGTATCTTTGTAAGTACCTGAAAAAGAGCTCTCTGTAAGCTCAAAAGCTAACCTCTTTCATCAGCAGAAGTTGGTCCAATAAAAGATATTGCCTCACCCATCTTCTCTCTCTAAGTACTTACCTGGCAGACAATCAAACACACTTTTGCAACCATCTGACTAATGCCCCTTCAATTAAAAAAAATCACTTTTCCCCCCTAACAGTGTTTCTTGTTTTTCACCCTATCTAGTACTACTTTTAAAATGAAAATAATGCTTTATGAAAAGTGTCAAATTGAGAGCTCTGGAGATTGAAATTCTCTGTTTAGACAGACCAGAAATGTCTGTCTGTTTTTCAGAATTCCACTGGGAATTGTTTTTCTTTTTGTGCAACTAAACATCCCCACACAGTGCTTTCAACCTAATAAATGCAAAATTGAGTGTGTGCAAATGAAACTGCTTTAAAAAAAAAGCAAATGGCTTCCTTGATTTTCATGCTCAAGCAGAAGGAAAAATAAAATACAAACAGAATACATACAGAAAAGTTAATTGAATTTTTAAAATTCTTTCAGTCTACAAGGTCTAGGTTGTAATTAGTAACGTAGCAATGAACTAAAAATTCTGTGCACAATATTTTAAAATTCTGCATATTTTATTTGTCAAAATAACACAATATAATCATGCCAGTTTCGATTATTTGGGTAATTTTATTTCAAAATACCTGTCAGCAAGTATGTCTATAAGAATACAGACAACAAAAAAGATTCAGGAAATGTTTTTTGTCAAATAGATTCCTTACTAGACCTATTAATACAGAACTTTGAGTAATAATTCATTCAAACTACAATACAGAAATGTATTTCCTGCACCTCTCAGAAGCAGTGCAAAAGGCTTGGGGGAGTCAGGGATAATGAAGAAGCAGAGGGCGAGGAAAGTAACCACTAGGAAGGATCCTGGGAGTGAACCTGGAGGGTTGCTAGGTGTGGATGGGAGAAGTATGGAACAGGTTTTGTTTGGGGGGGGGGGCGGAAATTGTTAGGAAGTTGGGGAGCTTCCCTATGCAAACTCTGGTTCTAGCCTCTACCATTCAGTCTAGCACATCTGCCCCATCCCTGTGTGTCCCTGCACCCTCCTTCCCCCTGTCTCCATATGTCCCTGCACGCCCACTCTCATGCAGCCCCTGGCTCAATGCTGTCACCCCACTAGTTTCTGTGCCCCCCACCGCACTCTGTCCCTCCACTAGCCCTTCTGAGCCCCAGTCTATGTGACCCACAGCAGCATGTGTGCCCCATTTTGTCCTCCCCCCCCAATCCCATGTCTCCTCACCTGGCCTTATGGGCAGGGCACTGTGAGGAAAGCTAGGGTTACCATATTTAAACATTAAAAAAAGAGGACACTCCATGGGGCCCTGGCCCAGACCCGCCCCGCCACAACTCCGCACCCTCCTCTGAGCACCCCGCATTCCTCCTCCTCCCTCCCAGCCATGCGAAACAGCTGTCCGAGCGCTACCGGCTTCACGGGGGAGCTGCAGGTGGATTCCCCCGTGGCGGTGGCGGCGGCTGCTGCTTCTCCCCCCAGACACCTCAGCTCTGTGCAGCTGAAGAGCCGAGCTGCCTGAGCGCTACCGGCTTCACGGTTTGCCGGGCAGCCCCCAGACCTCCAGACTCTGTGCCCCCGGCCAGGCGCTTCCCCTCCCAGGCTCCGGCTGCGCTGGGGAAGCGTCTGGGGGGAGCAGCAGCAGCCGCCGCCACCGCGGGGGGAATCCGCCTGCAGCTTGCAGCGTGCCGGAGCCGCTCTAAGGTAAGCAGGGGACTGGGGCAGGGATGCCGGCAAAACAAAGCTGGGAGTATTTTCCCGGACATGTTCGGCTTTTTGGCAGTTCCCCCGGACTGGGATTTGAGGACCAAAAAGCCGGACATGTCCGGGAAAATCCGGACGTATGGTAACCCTAGGAAAACAGCCTATGACCTCTCCCTCTCCGCTGCTGGCTGCTCGGCCTTCAGTCAGCTGCCATCTCTTCTGGCACTACAGCAGCCCCTGGTGAGTAAAAGATATAACTGCAGCGCCTCCTAGCAGAATGTATTCTCACCTGAGAATTAAAAAAACTGCAGAGAACCTGAATTGTACGTGTGCGCAGTGGCACAGTATTCCCCCAGGAGTACTGGAGAGAAAAGGCCCTGAGTGTCTTTTAACCAGGGATTTGGAAAGACTGATGTCATGAAAATTTTATTTTTCCAATTTCTGTATAATATTTTTAAAAGTGAGTATTAGCATTTTAAACAGTCAGCTAATTTGGTTTTTGGAGCAGGTAAAGGGAATTAGGACAGAGTGACCAATGGCTAAGGCTTCTAAATATTGTGCTGTACCTGCATTCAATAATTGGACTATCTACAGTGGCTGACATTGTACCTGACAGTTGTTGAGAAAAAAGTAAAGCCTGTAGGCAAAACATACACGTTGCTGTCTCTAACTTTCACAAATAGGTTTTAGTGGTGAAGATGATAGTTATCTCATCCTGTTCAGTGATCCCATCAGATCTCACAGCCTAAAGCAATTGTGACAGATCAGTTTTTCAGTTAGACATTTTCAAGGAACATGGCCTTTAGATGGTACAGGAAGTGATTTGAGTAACTCAGTAGGTGGCACTATCCCCTCCCTCCCTAAGTCAGTCCCAGTAAGTCAGCGTAGTATTAGATGGCTTTGTGCTTTTGGTCATGCCATCTTTTATTTGAGGTGTAAAACAAAGCTCTTGGCCATTTATGGCACTTTAGATTTCCAAGGCACTTTTGCAAAAGTAAACTTGTTAAGAAGTCTACTAATAAATAAGGAGGGGAGTCAAATTAAAGATGGCTCAGAGACAGCTGAGGTGCTAAATTTTGCTTCCACATGAATAACTAGCAAGGATAGGAGATCCTGTAAAATAGTTAAAGAGCAGTCAAGGAGTACAGTATTTGGAAAATGGGTTTTCAAAGCCACAGGTTATGACACTTGTCTAAGGTTATATGGGTAACTAGCGAATGAACTTACTGACACAATGACAATGAGGGAAGACTGGAGGAAAAACAGAGCAGCGACAATTTTCAATGTAGGAGAGAAACTTAATCCTGGTAGAGACTACTATCCTGTAAATCAAACTTCTATATCCTTTTAAAAAGTAGATTAAATAGTAAGGGGGAAAAAATCATTGATCATTCAGAGCTTAATGGAATCATAAGCAATTGACAACATGAGTTTATAAAAAACGTTCTGGCTAGACAAACTTGCTTCCTTTAGTGAAATAATGACAAATTTAATGGATTAATGGCAGCAGTGGGTTTAGTTTTTAATAATGCTTTTAAAATATCTTAATAGAAATACTAATACTAATACTAGAGTAGATTTAAAATAAAAACAGTGTCTCAAATATATATGTGTGTGTGTGTATATATACATGTGTGTATATATACAATAATGAAGTTAAAAAAAAGCTACTGTTCATAACCTGTATATATACATACACACACACACACACACTCTCTAAACACATACATACTATATATATATATATATATATATAGTAACTTAAAACAAAGGATAATAAGTTCCATCTGTCAGGAAGGGAGGTGGTGTCTAGTATGGCACCACAGAAATCAGTCTTAGGACTGCTCTCATTTAATATCTTTATTAATGATCAGAAAAGGAAGTAAACAGCACATGAGTACAATTCACAGCTGCTACTAAATTGGGAGAAGTCAGAAAAGAAAAATCAACAAAAGGACTGTGGGCAGAAAATGAGATTCAGCTAGGAAAAATGCAAGTTAATTCCAGTAGAGACAAATAATCTGATAATAATTACACAGTCTCAATAGGAGGGAGAAATCTGAAAAGCAGTAATAGTGAAAAAGAACTGAGGGTAGTAGTGGACAGTAAATTAGATCTGAATTTGGAAAGTGATATAGTTGCAAAACAGGCCAGTGACAAACCAGGGAGGTAGAGAGAATAGTTTCCATGCCATTTTGTATACCTACATTATTATGCTAACGTTTTCTGCATGAAAGTTGTATAAATATGTAGTTTTATTTCACACACAGTAATGTGTATATCTAGAGGCGATTTCTTCTTACTCAGCAAAAGGTAGTACGTGAAATTTTTGTTTTTGTTATAATATGGTATGAAGCTGCTGAAACGGTCTGATGTTCAGGAATATTTGTATGGATATAAGATACATTTACAGTTTATATATGATTATATTTTATTAAAATATATATAAAATGAAAAAATGTCATGAAAGAAGTCCACTCGTACCCTTTCTCTCTCCTTGCAGATTCCAGATATATTCTTCTTCCAGTAGTTTTACATCACCTCCACATGCATTTACAAGAGCAGAAGGATCTTACAATGTGTGCACGTATCCTTAGCAACATATTTTGTTTCATAAAGAAAAATAGCTCAGTAAGTAAATTCAGGTTATGAACAGTAGCTTTTTTTTAACTTCATTATTTGGCTCCTTGTAATAAAATAAACTGATCCTTGAACAAAAAGTGACATTTAGAGCATTTTCTACGAATGGAACCTTCATGAATGTGTCAGTTGGATTTTTCATCAATTTTTTGGACTATTGCAAGAGTATTTTTAATCTAGTACTCTGTGTTCTACTGAGCTTTGACACTGTTCCAGTGTTCTAACATACAGTAATTCAGATCTGTTTTCAAGAGAAACAGAGAAAGATTGTGTGGTTTAAGTTATAAATTCTGTTGTAAATAGCATCTTCTTGTCAGGCCTGTGTTTTAAGGTTGTAGGAGCTTTAAAAGAGGCCACCTCCCTGTTTCAGCCTACCTGGACTTGAGGAAGCTTGGAGTCAGAAATGCTGCTTCACTTTCAGCCTGCCCTGCCCTTTTTCCATTAAGAAGAACAAACTAGGGAGATCTTTTAAGAGGGACACTTACTACAGCCAAGCAGGAATTGAGGGACCTACGGCTGCTTCTTTACCTGTAGCCTGGTCTGGCCCTTATTATTGACCTTGTTTTGGTGGGTTTTTTGGAAGTTGACATTCTGAAGATAGTTTTTGTGTGTGTGTTGGATGAATGGATTGAGTTGGATGACCTGTTGATGGATATGAAAGGGATGTACTGACTGTGAGAAAGATGATGTTCTTAACGAGTTCATAGATGGAGGATAAGAGGACTGTTTAAAAGCCTGGGCATTGAGTGGAGCGGGTAAGGAAGAGATTTGTGGAAGGGTTTAACAGGATTGATCATTTTTGTTGGGTTGCTCTTCTGGGACTGCTGGGCCACCAGTTGTGATGGCTTGTCCTAATAGCCAGGATCTGACTCTCAGCCCTTTGGATAGATCTCTCTAGTAGAACTGTCCTGCCAGGATCTTTGTGCTGTCAATGTGAAAGTTGACCCACAGTGGTTTGGAAGTGTGTTGGGATTAATAGACCACTTATTCGTGTAGGATAAGTGAAGAGGCTGTGCTCTGAGCTAATCTATGCACTGTTGGAGAGGGCTGATCTGACGTATTTGGAGACTGTTTGTTTGTGGGGCTGTTGGTTAAGATGGACTTGGCAGATGGGTCTCAGTGTTCTTATTGGGGCACCTAGCTGTGATGGCTGCATCCCTCCGAAGGCCATCTTAGGTTGGCCGTGAAGGTTGAATGACAAGTAACAGAGGGGTAGCCGTGTTAGTCTGGATCTGTAAAAAGCAACAGAGAGTCCTGTGGCACCTTTAAGACTAACAGATGTATTGGAGCATAAGCTTTCGTGGGTGAATACCATGAAACATGCGTCTGACGAAGTGGATATTCACCCACGAAAGCTTATGCTCCAATACATCTGTTAGTCTTAAAGGTGCCACAGGACTCTCTGTTGAATGACAGTGCTTCATATTGGGGATATGGAGAAGTATCCTGATTGTGAAGGTTAGGTCCCCTCAATCCGTGTGATAGAGAGAGACAAGGCAAGAAGAAAATAGCATCATACACTAATCGGTGTAGTAAGTGTGAACCATGCATGACCAGCATGGTTAGTCTCAGTTCCTTTGGTCTCACATAACAATTGTCGGGAATGCAGGACATTGGATCTGGATCTTCGTTTCATGCTGTTGGATAATACCATCTATGACTTGATATAGGGCTATTATTTTGACACATTTTTGTTGCAGCCGCCCTGGAAAGGTATATAGTTCAGCATGAGGTGATACATGATCTACGCTAGTGGGTAGCTATGTTTTTTTCATCTGACCTCAAATACAAGAGATCTTGCATCCTGAAGCCATGTCACATTGAATGTGTCCTCCTGGCCAGAGAGTCCAAAGATGGGCATCATACATGGTTGGTGGTGTTATGTAGGTTGTCCCTCTCTAAATCAGAGGCTGAGCTGATAATGTTCCTCACTTGAGTCACTGAGACTGATAGTACCTAGACATTTCAATCACTGTGTGTTATCTGCGATGAATTTTCTGGATCAGCTCACAGTTTCACAGCTGCCAAGATAAACATTGGACTGTAGTCTAAACACTCTGGTGTTGGGGTCACAAGTGTAGATTGGAGGGATATTACCCCTCAGCTACAGACTGACCACTGTCTTTTGGTCTGAAGTTGGAACATACTTGTCTTGATAGGGCGATGAAAATGTTTTGATGGTCTGCTTTCAGAAACCATTTCCAGGCAGCTTTGAAGGATAAGGTTATTCTTCCGTTGCCCACTTTGACAACAGTTTGGTAGGAGTTCATAATAATCATTTGTCCTACCTTATTGTTACAGCAGCCCCTAAACAAACTGTGTGCTGGCTCTGTCTTCACAAGTCACCTGGATTTACAGGTGAAGAGAGAGAAAATAGCTAGGGCCCCAGACTCCTGCTGAGTCCAAACAATAACAACATAGAGGATTTTTTTTTTTTTTGTTAGTCTTTTAAAGAACATATGCTCTGGCTGTGAGGGAGGCAAAGACAAATTTCTTCACTTCCATCATAGCATCTGCAAAGTCCCACGCAAAAGAGTTGATTCGACTGTTTGCTGAATGCTGGCTGTCTCTATTTGGTTACAGAGTCAAGTGGTTTCTTGCTGTGAAGAAATGTCACGTTAATTTGCAGATAAAATTGCTCAGCTAGGGACAGAGCAGTCTACTGCCATGGAAACAGAACAGTGTGTTGAGGGGGGGAAAAAAGCTTCAGTTTCAACTCATTGAGCTCAGAGAGGTGCAGGTGTGCAGCTTTGTGCTACAATTTTGTCTCTCCAGGATGGTGAGAAAAAAGAGAGCAATGGTGAAGTACTGGGTCCACAGTTAGCTGAGGCTGTCAGCATTTCCCTATAGAGGGTGAGGCACTAGAAATCATGGGGAGATCAATGTTCAAGAAGCCAGCTCTTTACTCTGGTAATAAACCAGTATCCAATCTCCCATTTTGGGGAAAGGTAACAGAAAACTTGGTGGCTCTTGTGAGGCAGCTGCCTTAACTGGTGTTCTTACCATAGCAATGGATAGAGGTAGTGACTGCAGACTCTTTTAGATCTATAAGCAGCTTTTGATACCATTGACCATGAGATTTTGTTGACTTGCTTGTGGATCCTAGTATGGATGGATGAATTGCTCTTAAATAGCTCCATTTTGGCCACTAGAGATATTGCCCAGGGATAGTTGTAGGCAATTGTTTCTCTCCCTTGGGGCTCTTACTTGCAGGGAGTCAGTATTGTCACCCCTTTTGCTCAACCAGGGCCGGCTCTAGGCACCAGCAAACCAAGCACGTGCTTGGGGTGGCACATTTTCAGGAGCGGCATTCCAGTCATCTTTTTTTGTTTTTGTTTTTTGTTGCTTCGTGCGGCAAAAGCCTAGAGCCGGCCCTGGCAGCAGCAGTGCGTGGTGCGCGCAGGGCGCCCTGGGGCTGCTACGGTTCACGCTGTGGGGGAGCAGCGCCCGTACCTTGTGGCTGGGCCGAGCAGGAGATACTCGTGCTGGGGGCTGCCCCACGGGGCACAGGGAGCCACCTGCAGGTACCGCAGGGCGGCCGCCCCCCAGTGCCGCAGCTGGGGCTGGGCAAAACAGCCCGAGCTGCCCAGGGACTGCAGCAGGGCAGCCAGAAGCAGCAGCGGGGCCATAGAGGGCGGGGTGCTGCCGTGCAGGGCCTGCATCCCGCTCTCTGGGGCTCTGCTCTCTCTGGGGCTACCTTGTCCCGGCTCCTCAGCCCCCTGCCGGGGCAGTCCCCCAGGTCTGCCCTCCTGGGTCCAGCCAGTCCTGGAGGTGGGATCCCTGGCTGGAGGGACCCTGGGCTGAGGCGTGGCCCGAGAGCCCCACTGCTTACCCCGACCCTGCCAGCGCCGGACTGGCTGGAGGCAAGGGGGGAGCGGGTGGAGTCAGCACTGGTGGGGGGGAGCCCAGGGCTGGGGCGGTGGAGGGGAGGAGAGAGCCCAGGGCTGGGGCGGCAGGGGGTGAGGGTAGGGGGGGAGAGAGAGACCAGGCCTGGGATGGCAGGGGGTCCGGATGGGGGAGGGCACTGGTGGGGGCGGGGGTGAGAGCCCAGGGCTGGGGTGGCAGGCAGCCAAAATTTTTTTGCTTGGGACGGCAAAAAACCTAGAGCCGGCCCTGTGCTCAACTTATAGCACTAAGAGGGTGAGTGGTGAGACAGTAGACCACATTGCATTCATTATGCTATATCTCCATGTTTGACCAGGCCAGAGAAGTGAAACAAATAACCCAGTGTTTATACTAAGTTAGGGCTTGGATGTGGGCTAGCAGTCTGTGACTAATCAAGACAAGCTAGAGATGATATGTTAGTGTTTTGAGGGAAGCCACCCCACGATTTCTCTGAACTTGTATTTGTGTCCTTGCCTGAGGGAATGCAACTGGCAGGTGTAGCACAGGTGCACAAAGAATAACTGGGACCATTCAAATGTTAATATTTACTATCACAATAAGTTGCTTTTTGTAAAAATCAATAAAAGAAATCAACCTCCCAAACTAACTGAAATTTAAATTAATGTGATATTAAGAATGTTGAGTAAAAATAAAATAAACTCAGGAAGTGCAAAAGTTCAGGGTTTTACAGAAATATTAACTAAATTGCAAATCCTAGGAATATGGTGCATATTTTAAGACAGGCCCATATCCCTTAAAGGGATTCATGCAGGTGCAAGTATGCACACCCATGAATTACCTTCAAGGATTGGGGCCGTCAACATTAATATATTGTTTTGACAGGGATCACCAGATGGTGCTGTTTCCACATGGTCCTACAAATTATTTTTCTTAGTATGCGAGCAGCATACAGTCTTTGAAGAAATGCAGGGTTTATTTTGTAATGCAGGTTCTCTTAGGGGAGCTGTTGCCTTACAGCAGGAGAGTTTGTTCCCTTCCTTGACCTCTCTAATGAAAGGTGGAATTCTTGGACCAGATTGTTTGGGCAGAGATTACTGGAAGATAGGATTGCTTATGTGTCATATGTGATTACCTCTGTTCAAGGACTGATGTATAAAGGGTAACTAAAACAAGTTGCACTAAGAAAATACCCAGATTCTGTGTTGCTGATTTCTTCTTCAATAGGAAATTGACCTGCAAGACCCAAAATCTGCTACCATTTGGCAAGTGGGTGAAAATGTAATAAATGATTATATAAAATAAAAATAAATTAATAGGTACATTAATTAAATGAAATGAATAACATAAAAATAATAAAAAATTAATTTGAAAACTAAAATGGGGAGATTGCTACATATGTGTAACGTAGCAAAATTAAAATATGTATTTCCTAGTTTTTGTAGTAACTGTGCATCTTTAACACTGCATTAACTTTGTTCTTCCTTGTTAGTTAACATTTATGGCCATGTTCAATTGTCTATATTTTGGCTCCTTTGCATTATTCTGATGATGCAAATCAGCTATAAACTTGCACAACTGGCCAGATATATGTTTGCTTTCTGTCATTGGAGTGCTGCAAAGTAGCTGGTGGTTACCGGGGTATTTGGCCTTAAAAAGTTGCTATACTTAGTACCCATCTGTTGGTTTTTGGCAGTAGTTTCTTTGCTGATCACATAAAGTATTCAAAACAGAATTCTCTATGCTTTAAACTTTAAATCTCCGCTGTCAGTTTATATGGCTAAAATGTATGAGTGTTGACTGTAAAAATCTTGGCCAAATAGCCTTCATAAATCATGTACTACTTTCCTTTATACTGTACCTTGAAAAAGGATTATGTTTAACGATGAGTACTAAGGCTTGGTCTACACTACCCCCCTAATTCGAACTAAGGTACGCAACTTCAGCTACGTGAATAACGTAGCTGAAGTTCGAAGTACCTTAGTTCGAATTAGTTCGAACTTACCTTGGTCCACACTCGGCAGGCAGGCTCCCCCGTCGACTCCGCGGTACTCCTCTCGGCGAGCTGGAGTACCGCAGTCGACGGCGAGCACTTCCGGGTTCGACTTATCACGTCCAGACTAGACGCGATAAGTCGAACCCAGAAGTTCGATTTCCAGCCGTCGAACTAGCGGGTAAGTGTAGCCAAGGCCTTAGACTCATGTTTTTATAACGGTCTTCTATATATCAGTAACATCATTCATTTGATAACAGTGGATTCAAGTAAATGGAATGACTCTGTTATCTTGGGTAGAAAATAGTACTGAGGTTTATAAAGTGCAGCAGCCATGATGAAAACTAATTCTCACCTCAACTAACCTAATCCAGGTGCTAACACTGTCCTAGGGGGAATTCTTCATGTGTCTGTTCCTTTTTCAGTAATAGCAATCTGAAAAAATATTTTTCTTTATCTTAGGAAAAATCCGTCTTGGAAGAAATAGATGTGATTGTGAACAGCCTGCTGGATATACTGTTGAGAACCATATTAGAGATCACAAGCAGACCTCAGCCATCAGGGTCTGCGATGCGCCTGCAGTTTCAAGACGTGACTGTAAGGTTTTCATCATAAAACAGACCCATACCAATTTAAGACTGTCACTGGGCTCTTAACTCATCCCACTGGGTTTAGGTGGATTGCCTTATGTGTTATAATGCTCATTGTTAATCAGGTTACCTGCTGGTTTGAAAAGATTGCACTACGGGGCTAAGGGGGATGAGGGAAGTGAAGTAGATTTTACTTGCTTTTCTGACTTTCAATGGAATCATTAGTGCTGTATGGTTTTATTTATCTATATATTTTTATACATTGTAGTAGCCAAAAAATTAAGGGGGCGAAAATCTCCCATTTGACATTTTTTTAGGTCAGTGGCAATTTTATTATGCTGCTTTTGTTGAGAGTTAACAGGTTCCTGGAAGGACTAGTACGCAACACTCATGAAGATGAAATAGTGTGGCAAAAATCTCAAAAGACACACACACACACACACACACACACACACACACACACACACACACACACACACACACACACACACACACACACACCAAGGTATTTAAATTAAAATAATAATATAATAATAATAAAATTAGCAACACTTATCTGGGTCTGAGCTTCAGTTCTAACATGCTAACTAAGGTCAAGAGATCAGTGTTCTGCAAGGAACATAAATGGTATTTAAGTAAACACTATATAATGGCTGATGTGCATTAAAAGGTTTTAGTGCAGTCACTGGGCTTTTCTCTAAAAGTTAGTATTCTTGAAATAAAATGAAACTACACTTTGCTCCGCTTTCAAGGAGGTTGTATTTGGGGAAAATAAAAACTTACACAGCAGGAGAAATGTAGTGGCCTTACAAAAGAGCAACTGAGTAAGAGGAGCAGGTCACTTACTGGTCATTCAGCAGAGTTTTCTGTGAAAAACTTTAAGTACCCAAACATTCCTTCTTTTTGATTTGCCATCTCATTAGACCAGCTCCTTACATTGTTACTTTTTATTTTTCCAATGATATAGGGACCCTAGCCTTTCAACTTGAATTCCCTATGAGGACAAGCATTTTAAAAAGTATTTAATACATGTGGAAAATATTTTTCACTTTCTCCCACAGGGAACAAAATTATTGGAAGTATTTGTAGAGTTAACCATGCGTTGACTATCTTATGTTTTACAGTAGCACTGTGCTCCAATTCATTATGCATCAGAGGGATTGTACTTCTAAGATTTCACATTTTTTTTATTTTAAACTGCAAAAATGTTCTCTAAAGTTCAAACTTCTTGCATAGGGAAGTTCTGCTTTAACTAAATAAAGGTGGTAGAACTGGGTTGGAAGTATGGCAAAACTCCATTGTAATTGGTTTCCATTAAAATATCCAATTGTTTGTGGATACATTTTTTTTATAAAGTAGCGTAAAGGGCTAATTTATCACTCTATCAAAAATTAGACTCTGAAGGTCCTTGCAAGTTATAACGTTTTCATTAGTTCTATATGCATCACTGAGGCTTGTCATCATTACTATATGCGCCTCACAGAATACTTAATGTGGAAGTGACTCACAACACAGCATATGGCGATTATATACATTTATGTGAGAACATCATGCAGTATGGGCTTATGGCAGCACACTGAGACAGGTTCTTGGAACTATTTGTGGAGTAAGGCACCACCCAACATGAGTACAAATGGTGGAATCTGGCCCAGCACGTTGCCATGAGTCAATCCTGTATCATTAAATGCTCTTTGTGAGGTGGGATATAGGCTTTATGACAGCACAAAGGGTTAAATTCTGTCACTCTTCCTCTCCTTGGGTACTGCCTCAGTCTGCAAGTAGTCTCAAGACTACGTCTCAATGTGTTGCCATAGGCCCAGACTGCATTGTGTTTCTGCATAAATGTATATTCTATCTCAATCTTGCCTTATATTGTGCTGTGAATTATTTAGTGCACTCTGTGAGATGGATGTGTGGGGCTTGAAGCTGTGTGACTGAAAGAAAACTTCATAATTTCCAAGGCCAGTGATCTCAGATACACCAGCAAGAACTGGAGTAATGCAGTGATGTCAATAAATTAGCCCTTTAGGTTGCTTTATGAGAAATGTATCTGCACACAATTAGATTGCTGAAAGGAAACCAATTAGAATGAAGCTTTTCCCATTTACAAAATACTTTTAAAATTTAAATTAAAGGAATGTGAAATCTTAGAATTACAGTCCCTGTGAAGCATAATGAGCTAGAGCCGAGTGCTACTGCAACACAGTCAATGCTATATGTGTTAAATAATTTTGTTCTTTATGGGAGAAAATGGGAAATAACTTGATGAGATTACTTGTGGAAGTAAGGTGACTAAGGCCTGGTCTACACTGGGGGCAAGATCAATCTAAGTTACGCAACTTCAGCTACGTGAATAACGTAGCTGAAGTCGATGTACTTAGATCTATTTACCGTGGTATTTTCACTGCGGTAGGTCGAATGCTGACTGTTCCCCGTCGACTCCACATACACGTCTCGCTCCGGTGGAGTACCGGAGTCAACAGGAGAGCTCTCGGTGATCGATTTATCATGTCTTCACTAGACGCGATAAATCGACCCCCGCTGGATCGATTACTCCGGAGGTAAGTGTAGACATGCCCTTAGGGTGGTAGACTCTGCTTTTTAGTATGAGAGGATGAGACATGCAGACTATGCTTTCAATCTTACAAACAAACAAAGAAATGAATAATGTTGCTTACACTCCCTGGCTCTGTGAATATGACATTGGCAGGAAGCTAGGCCACGATTTTACAAAATAGGTGCCAAAGTTAATTTCAATGAGAGCTACTGAGTGGTCATCACTTTTGAAAATTAGGTCACTTTTTTAGGTGTCTAAGGTTACATCTACACTTATCTCTGGGTCCGGAGGCAGGCAATCGATGTTCTAGGATCGATCCCGGAAGTGCTCGCCGTCGACGCCGGTACTCCATCTCGGCGAGAGGAGTACGCGGCATCGACGCGGGAGCCTCCCTGCCACGTGTGGACCCGGGGTAAGTTCAGACTAAGGTACTTCGAATTCAGCTACGTTATTAACATAGCTGAATTTGCGTACCTTAGTCCGAAGTGGGGGGTTAGTGTGGACCAGGCCTAAGTCTGAACTAGGAACTTAGCTTTAAGAACCCATTTAAAAAAATCTTGGCTACAGTTTCTGTCTCATTTGAAAATCAAGTTGTGTACCATATAGTAACAATGTAGAACTATATAAATATAATATAGATGTTGTACTATATTATTTTAACTTCAGTGTGTTATCTGTAATATAAAGCTAATATGGGGTTGCAGAAGATATGCAGTGTAAGTGGTTAGAAGGGTCTAAACATAGAAACAAAAAGAAAGACGTCTGCATAGTTCATTTTATTTAAAGAATATGTGTTTGAGGTTCGTGTGATTAAAGTAAGATAAGGCCATTTTTACTTACTCCACTGTTTATTTAAGCTAAGTAGCCTAATGACACAAAGGGGTCTTGGCTTGTAACTAAAGGAGAACATCAGTCTCAGAAACTATAGCTGTTTTTTTTAAACAGCTAATCTAATCAGACCACCATTTTTTCCTTTTGTACACTGTATTCAGAAACACATTAATTCAGCTTGCATCTCTGCAGATATAATGAAACATAAAATATTTTTAAATATTATAAAAGCTTCATGACCAAGGAAGATATCAGCAAGGGTCAGGAATAAATTTCCTGATATAATATGATCATTTAAAGTTGCTTCCTGTTTACAAGGTACTCGTGGTAGCCTGGGTGATTATGCTTGGGGTTGAGAAACATACTATCCCAGGCTATTATTATTAGTATAATAATCTGACGTTACATCTTCACTGCAAATAAAGATGTTTATTATCTGGAGAGAGCCATCTCTGTGTGAAATCCTAGTAGTGACAAGGCACAGGTATTTTTTATCTTGGTGTCACTAGTCAAGATAAAACAAATACCCTTCTCCCTCCACCCCCTCCGACCCTCAATAGGGTTTATCTCAACTAGCAACATCTAGGCACACACTATAGTGCCTTCGCACTCTCAATGTTAGTTAGCTATTTCATTGTAAAAACACACTTTTTGCAGTGAAGATATAGCGTTAAGTATTTCAAAAATTCAGTTTTTAAATAAGAGAAGGAAAAATCTACCCAAAATATGGGCTGGCAAAATACCAAAACAGTGTTTAAAAATACTTTAAAATGTTTTTGTCCGTCCTTTTCTCCTTCCTATGATCTCCCTCCTCATTTTCCTCCCCACAGGTAAACAAGAGTTCTTCCCAGAATTGTTGCAATATATTTTTATTTATATTTTCTTTCAACAGCAATTGACGGGAAGAGCTGGAATTTTTGCAGTCTAAACTATCTGCATAAATATAGATGCAAGGGAAACTATTAATGATTATGTAAACATACTATCAGCTTATATTGATTACTTTTTCATGTCATGCTTGTATTGTTTTAGTTTCTTTTGAACTGATTCATGTAGAGGAAATTACATACTTTTGTTTTCCAAATGCAAGTGGGAAGCAAATCCATAGGTAAAATGTTTGAGATTTTAAAGGATTATAGCCCTATTTTTATTAATAAGAAAATACTACACAAAATATCCAGGAATGTCTTTGAAAACATTTTCAGACTTCATAATGTTCATTTTCTTTAGATTAGTAATTTATTTTTAAGAATTTCATAATATGATTGTTTTGATGTTTTCTATATTTTGGGTTTGAAGTATAACATTTCCTCTCTTGGTTTGCATTAGGGGGAATTTGTTTCCTGTCTCTTGTCACTATTACGACAAATGACAGACCGACATTACCAGCAACTTCTTGATAGATTCAACACAAAGGATGAGCTGAGAGTAAGTAACAGAGCTTCAGTTTTATGCCTTTAAATGTTCTCTCCTCTTCTTCTTCTGCCTCTGTTCAGGAACTCCCCTGTCTCAGTTAAGGGGTGTTTTGATGTTTAAATATAATCTGTTTCTCAGACACATTGATGACAACTAATAGCTACGTAAGCTTTTTTCGTTCATGTTTACTCAGGGGAATTCTTGTGGCTGTGGGTTGGATTTTGTTGTTTCTGTACTTAAAGCTGGTAGGAATGAGGAAAGGGAAAACTATAGAATTATGTTATAGCCTTTTCCTCATTCTCTAATCCCATCACAGAGAATAAACTAATCACAATCCAAGTAACAAATATGAAAAACTTCTATCCAGGGAGACAAAATTCTCTTGGATTTTTCCTATCTGCCACAGTTTAATTGATATGACACGGTGCAATGGCAGACTAGCAGCTTAAAGAAAACACATTCACACTAGTACCAGATTCAGAAAGAACAAACTTTTACGTGCAGCTCATGAAACTCTGTAGATCCCTGACACTGTCCACTAAAAGCTTTAAAATGCCAGTTCTCTCCACAACATCTTATTATTATCCTAACATCTTCCAGTACCCCGGCTGACTTCACTCATGTGGACAGGGAAATTAACATGTTCCTTATGTTTACATTATTTTAATATAAGCTATTATACTATTGGTAGTATGCCTGAGTCACTTCCATTTTTAATTTTGATAATTAAACTGCTGTTTCTAGTCTCATCAGACACAGTGGAAGTTTCTTAGGGGATAGTAGTTAGAGGGTAATATTCACCCCTTCTCCTTGTAGCACAAAGCCTGTGTAAACTGTGTGGCTGGGTGAGGACAGAACTTTATTATTATTGGCATCCTTTCATCCATGAGAGACCGTGGGAATTGCAGCCCTATGATGTAGATGATTTGCAACGTCTCATGTGACTGAATTGTCCAATCCAAGATATCCATGATCTTTCACAGTTATTGCAAATGTATGTATCTTGGTTGGGAGCTGCTGGCTTCCTATGGGCTCTTTTTTCTTCACGCTGTAGGATCCAGCTTCTGTCATGGACTTCGATCCCCTGATGTAGATGTGGATGGTGGCGTCACTTGTTATGATCACTTGCCAAGATTTCCCATTGGTCAGGATTAATTCCAAATTCCTTCATATCTAATTTGCATGTGTCTTTATAGCGAAGTTTGGGATGTCCCGTTGTTCTTGTTCCCTCTGATAGCTCCCTGTATAGCATGTCCTTGGGAATGCATCCGCCTTCCAACATACTCAGATGGCCCAGCCTGCACAGTCATCTTTGCTTGAGAAGAGCTGTCACACTTGGTAAATTTGCCCTTTGAAGAACCTCTACATTGGTGACTTTATCTTGCCATTTGGTGTTGAGCATGTGGCGTAAACAACATAGGTGGAAACTGTTTAATCTTTTCTCCTGATGAGCGTAAGTTATCCATATTTCCCCACTGTACATGAGAATGCTGAGAGAATACAAGTTTGGTACACTACCATTTTGGTCTTGATGGTAAGCTTTGAGTTGTTCCATGCTCTTTTAGTTAGTCTGCTAAAGGTGGTAGCAGCCTTTCCAATGCAAACAGTTAGTTCTTCATCCAGTGAGTTGGATGGTGGTCACTGTAGAACTAAATAGCTGAACTTTAGGAGTACTTGTAGCTGGTTTGCATTTAAGGTGACTGAAGGATTTTGTGGAATCTCCTGTCCTAATACAACCATTTTCTTAATGCTGATGGTGAGAGCAAATGCCAGACAAGCACCTGAAAGGCGGTCCATGAATTTCTTGTAGTAGATCTTCATCATGGGCTATGAGGGCACCATCATGAGTTAATAGAAGTTCCCTGATTAGTACCTTTTTAACTTTGGTCTTGGACTTACGTCATGACAGGTTAAAGAGTTTTTCATCCAATTTTGTGTGGAGATGCATTCCATCTTTCATGTTCTTAAACATACAGTTCAAAAGTACCGAGAAGAAGATTCCAAAGAGTGTAGGGGCAAGAACACATCCTTGCTTCACTCCGATTTTCATCTCAAAGCTGTCCAAAGTGGACCCATCAGACAAGAAGATTGCTCTCATGTTGTTGTGGAATGAATGTAACAGGGTTGGTGGGCATCCTATCTTTCCTAGTATTGCAAATCGACCTGCTCTGCTGACTGTGTCAAATGCTTTGGCTAGGTCCACAAAGACAATGTACAAAAGGCGTATGAGCAAATTCACTCAGTGTTTTTTGCCAACAACGTCCACGCAGGATAGATTGGGCCCTTCAGCTGTAGCTGCTAACCACTCTAGAAGTGGAGACCCGAAAGGAGGGCAGAGGGAAGATCTCCTCTGCACTGGCAACTCCTGCAGCATAGCTGGTTCCAAATGTATCAACTCCAGTCCTTCCTTTGGTCCAAACCAGTGAAATTGAGAGGGGGATGCTGATGCATGGGCAAAGCAGTACCTCCATGTCAACCACCCAGGCTATTGCAGCCACATCACATGGAGAGGATACTCCATTCTTTCTAGCACCATGGACACAACATGGAAGGTGGCAGTTATGGGTTATAAGCTCTCTCTTGTTTGGCATAGAGGAGAGTGTCACAGGTCACCTTCAACAGTGGGAAGAATCACTGCATTCCATTGGTCAGCCCCGCCCACCACAAAGCTGGGCAGCTCCCAGACAGTTGGGTGCTGACCCACCACAGTCTGTCTGCCTCATGGGGTGCGTGGGGCTAGACCAAAAGTTGAAAGGCTGACAGAAATCTTGCACCTGGCAAAAATAAAAAACCAAGAACTTTCTGGCTTGAAAGCTGGAATATCAGGGCCATGTGTCTGGGATTGACAGACAATGACAACCTACAATACACAAGCAGCATGTGGAAGTCAGCTTTGATAGACTGTGAGCTGTACAAGCTCAATGTTGACATTACAGCACTCCAGGAAACAAGACTTGCAGGTGCTAGTTCTGTCCAAGAGGCCAATTATACCTTCTTTTGGCAAGGTAAAAGCAGCGAAGAAAATCGTCTGCCGGGTGTCAGTTTTGCTGTGAGAAACAAGTGGTTAAAGCTCCTAAAAACACCCATTGGGAAGTCAGAGCGTATCATCTCACTTAAACTTCAGATGACCATCGGCTCTGTGAACATCATTAGTGCTTATGCACAAACACTCAAATCAAGCCCCGAGGAAAAGGATACATTTTACGACCCTTTGCATCAAGTCGTCAAAAGAATACCATCAACTGAAGACAGAATTTATGGGCAGAGTATGTGGCATCCCTGCACCCTTTCAGTGTTTGCCTAATCTCCAGCATCTTTTATTCCCCAAGAGATGAACCCTACTCCCATCAAAATCAATGCGAGCTTTGATACTGATTTCACTGAGAATATATTCAGAACACGAGTGGCATACCTGCATTTCTGAATTTGAAATATTCCCATACGTTTTTTTATACTTTCACTTGAATATGGCAAATGCAACACAAGAAGTTTATAACTCAAAGGAAAAAGCAAAGATAGGTATCCGTGTTTTGTGTTAATCTTCTCTCTTTCTCTCTCATTTGATATGTTAATCATTTTGTTTGACTTAGGTATGCTTTAGTCCAACACTCCTCTAAACTACATCATGCCACTTACCTCTGTATTCTTATGTTTGTTTTATTTTGAGCATCGAATTTTCATGATATACTGTTTGTAGTGTTTTAAAAAAAGACACCATCAACATGAAATCAAATTTTAAAAAGTAAAAGCCTGATGACATTTCTCTGCTATGTTGCTGTGTTAGCTGGGGTTATCTGAACTCAAAGCTATGGTAACTCTTCTCTAGTCACTAATCATCACTCTGCCAAAGAAAGGCAACCTGTAATTGTGTCAGAATTACCAGACCATAAGCTTAATTAGCCATCCCAGAAAAGTGATGTTGAAAGTCATATTGAACACATTGAAGCCACAAGCAGACAATATCATTGCTGAAGAACAGGCTGGCTTTTGTGCTGGAAGAAGTACCACAGAACAGATTTTCAACCTTTGTTTTATATGTGAGAAGTACTTACAACACCTGCAGGACATTTACCATGTCTTTGTTGACTTCAAGAAGGCGTTTGACAGAGTATGGCATGAAGCTCTCTGGACAACCATGAAGAAGTACAATGTTGGTCATAAGCTAATTCTCACCATTAAACAACTGTATGCCAAGGCCAGCAGTGCAGTTCTCATCAATGGCACAATAGGAAAATGGTTTCACACCACTGTTGGAGTCCAGCAAGGCTGCCTTCTTTCGCCTTTTGTTCAGCATCTACTTGGAGCGCATAATGACTGATGCCCTAGAAGATCACATATGCATAGTCAGCATTGGGGAGCGAACAATCTCAAATCTTCGGTTCGTTAATGACATTGATGGTCTGGCAGGCAGCGAAGATGAACTTGCCAACCTTATGAAACGATTGGATGAAACCTCCGCAAAATATGGCATGGAAATCAGTGCAGAGAAAACCAAGCTGATGACAAACAAATGTGATGGGTTCAGCTCACATATCACTATCAGTGGACAAGAGCTGGAGACAGTGAAACAGTTCAAGTATTTGGGGGCAATCATAACTGATGAAGGATCCAAGGCAGAAATTTGGGCCAGAACTGCACAAACAGCAGCAGTGGCAAAGCTAAAGCCAATTTGGAGGAATAAGAACATCTCCCTGGAATCCAAACTAAAACTGCTGCACGCATTGGTCATCTCCATTTTTCTGTATGCATGAGAGATATGGACCCTTACAGCAGAAATTGAATGGAAAATATAGGTAGTAGAGATCAGATGCTTTCATAAAATCCTGAACATCTCCAACTTCAACCACATCACTAATGAAGAGGTCCACAACATCATCACCCAATGCGCTGGGTCATATGAAGACCTCCTGATGACCTTGAAGAAGCACAAGCTGAAGTGGGAACAGCCATGTAACAAATGCAACACATCTGGCCTATCCAAGATCATCCTCCAAGGGACAATACAGGGGAAGAGAAGAAGAGGTAGACAGAAGAAGAGATGGATTGACAACATAAAAGAGTGGACAGGAATGGACTTCACAGAGACTCAAGCACTGACACACAATCGTTGGGGTGGAGACAGTTGGTTGATTGCTCTTCAATGATGGCTCCCCAATGACCAATGCGGTTATGGGAGTGATGATGATTGATGAACTATTCTCTATTTTCCAGATGGTGTCCAGAAATAAATCAGAGGGGGACACAGCACCTCTGTCTGATAAATGATTGGTGCACACAAGAGTACTTCCACCCCAAAATCCTTGTTTTTATTGAATACAAAGCACACATCTAAAATAGCAATAGTCTAGAGCACATCAAAATATAGTTACCCAAAATCTGAGGTGGTGTTGAGTGACAGCAGCAAGTTTCCAGTGGCCAGCCTTCCTCCTCGCTGCTAGAGAGATAAATTTCAGTGTCATCTTGCTCGTAGAAATCTAAGCTTCTCCGAGGCTTCTCTAAAGTGCACACGCTAACTAAACTCTTTATAGGTTTCTCCAAAGAAAGCACATAACTCAAAATAACTTGTAATAAGCTAACAATTTCCCTAACAGCAGCAAAGAACTCATAATTTTTACTTATCAGCAAAATAGCTCGCAAGAAATTTGCAAACACAGGCACCCAGACCAAGGTCAGCTATCCTTGTTAGTAACACTGCAGCTGTGCAGATGTCTTTGGCTGCCTAAGCAAGGTCAAATTCTTTCTTGCTACGTGGTGTCCTCACTTCCAGTTTATGGTGGGTAAGTGCACAAGATGGATGCGGGTTACGTAAAGTCCAGTTCTCTCATAACAGCTGGAGACTTATACAGTCACTCTGATGTATTTTGTGGAGAGTGGGTGGCTTGGCCAAGACATCAATGGTAGTAGACATCCGATGATCGCATTGTGGTACCAATTCATTGGCACCTTGGCCAGGTATTTGAGCAGTGTGCTCTTCTAAGGTAATTTGAAAACCTAGAGAGCTTGGGAGTTTATAAATGGCTTATGTAAACATATTCCAGACTTTATATTGCTCTCTCTGTGAATATTGCTTTGAGTATTCTGTCTTTTTAATTTGCTATTTGTGCTGAATGATTGGTCGCCTAAACTACAGATTTCCAAGGTGACCATATGAACACTTGCAGTAGGAACATTTGCATGAATACATTTGCACAATATTTATGACATTTTCTGTTTTCAAAAATGCTTGTGCAAACAAAAATTCACTTGTGAAAAGGGCACTAACGGTGTTGCTGGTACTATCAAAGTGGAATTTGGAATTTCATTTTTAATGGTAATTTTGTTTACAATATTCACCTAGCTCTACTAAAGACTCTCTGCAGAGTTCATTAATTACTACATAACACCCAAAATAATTTAAAGGAAACCATCAATTTAAAAGTAACATTTGTATCTAATCTTTTTTTATCTAATACAGCTACAAGTAATACCTCAGATTGTTGTAACTGAAAGAGATGTGTATATAGACAAATATTTCCTACGTTTCTTCGGTTTAGTTGGTGTACTTGACAGTGCTTTGAATATAGTTACTGTTTCATTTTAGTCAGTGCTCCAAGTTGTTTATGTGGTTCTTTCACCTTGCAACAGGGAAAAGGAAAAAAATATATTTTGAAAGGAAACGAGGCTGTAAAATGACAAGAAAGAAAATTACAAAGGATTCAAGGACAGAAATATAGCACTTGAAATTCCATTTAACTCAGTTTTTGAAATTGATGCCATTTCATTTGGCAGCATCACTTTCAAGTATATATAATTAAGATTATGTATGTCATTTTTTTTACCTTTCAGTATAATTTTATAGTAGCAGAGCTACTGCTTTCTTTCTCTTGGGGGGGCGGGGAGGGGGCAGGGAGGAGGGACACCAGTAAGTACAAACTAATCTTGTATAACTTTTAATGTATATATTTTATAATAATGCATAGGAGCAGGTTCAGAGCACTATTGTGAAAGGACATTCCCTGCCCCAAAGAGCTCAAATCTAATTTAAGATGAAGTGGAACAGTGGGAATTACAAAAACTAAAAAGGAGTGGGAAAGAGGAGGAGGAGGAGGAATAGGAAACAGCAATACGAGCACTAACAAAAGCAAGCTATGTGCACAGATCAGAAGTCTCTGCTGGCTATCTACCTAACCTTTATCAATTCATCGTATCAGAGGGATAGCCGTGTTAGTCTGGATCTGTAAAAAGCAACAAAGAGTCCTGTGGCACCTTATAGACTAACAAGTGTATTGGTGCATAAGCTTTCGTGGGTGAATACCCACTTCGTCAGACACATGTATTCACCCACAAAAGCTTATGCTCCAATACATTTGTTAGTCTATAAGGTGCCACGGGATTCTTTGTTCTTTTTATCAATTCATAGTTTACCGTGGACGAAGTGACAGAGTGGGTCTGCAGGAGAGATTTGAAGGAGGACAGGATAATAATTTTACAGACTACGGGTGAGATCTTCATCCTTGCCCTCTTACCTTACACAATAGGTAAGAGGGCTGGAGTGGTGTAAAGGGGTCTTAAAAGTCCCAATTGCAATCTGGGGAGGATTCTCCCCAGCACAGGCACTGTGGAAGACAGTTCTCAGACTGCCTTCCAAGTACCCCATCACAAGCCCAAGTGCAGAGGGCTGGACTGGGGGAAGGAGTGGCATGTCAATGATAGGGATGCAGGATATAGTATTGTGGCTTATAGATAGGGTGACCAGATGTCCCGATTTTATAGGGACAGTCCTGATTTTGGGGGCTTTTTCTTATATAGGCACCTATGATCCCCCATCCCCTGCTATCTGGCCACCTTACCTATAGGACAGCCATGCTTTAGCCCCTAGAGCAGCCCTGGGTTGGAAGGGTGCAAAAGTGGTTTAAAGCCAATTTACCCCCCTTAGCCTATAGGCTTTGAGTTCTGTGCTTCCCTAGTTTGGGGAGGTTTCTTCCATGTAAGAAGACTATATGGCTGAAAGTTCAAAAGCACTTGTGGAAGAAATCAACAAACAACCTTCACTATTGAAGCACAGTAGTACACATATTCCATTTGTTGGCACAAAAGAATATTGCTGCTGGAAGAAATAGCACAAAATGTCACGTTTGTGAAGTGGCTTGAATCTTGCAGTAAAATATGGAAGAGTTTATATACATTTCAGTTAGGATTATTAAAAGACTGTGTTTGGTTGCCTGAAGCATAGAAAAAGGAGAAAGTATTCCCATGCTGCCAATTAAAATCTGAGATATATGAGACATTAATTAGAACTATACTCCAACCAACCAAACGTTACTGCAGTTATACTGCCAGCTGAAATGCTTTTTAAATGTTAAAATCTGTTCCTGAATCATTATGATGTGTTCACTGGGGCTGGTACAGCTGTGTGAGACAATAGCTTATGGAAAAGCAAGTGTATTTGGAATTCCAGATTATGAAATTGATTTGCAGCGAGTAGTACCTGTTAGTAATGCCTCATGAGGATTTTGGAATATAGGGACCATGAAACAGAAATGAGCAATTCCATCATACAATTCTATCCTATGTCACCTGGAGGCATAATTCTGACAAAAAAATGTGCTATGGAATTTATTTTAAAGTGATTATAGAGTTAAACTGCTTGGCACTGAGTATTTGGGGAGGAGTAGTGCTGACATATGGATGGATTCTAGCAAACTAATGCCCCAGATAGTAAAACACCAATAATTGAACTGTAACTAAATTTATACATGTACATGTCCATTTGCTCACAAAACTGTAATGGATCCTTGGGTAAATGTGTTATCAAAATAAAAAAAACCTAAACAAAAACTAAAAACCAAACACTGTGTGATTTCTAAGAAATAAAATAAAATAAAATAAAAATTATCTATGGATTATTTACTCTCTTGAAGACATTACAGTCTATCAGCAAATATTACAAAAAGCTCAGTTTTGGAAAATGTTTCTCTCCTCCTTTTCCTCTCCCCTTGCTTCACCTTTCTCCCACTTATATAGAGCCAGAATAATTCATAGCTATATATATATATATATACATACACACACACATATATTTAAGGTGCCCCGTAATTAAGGTTGTTTGGACATTTGCAATTGTGCTTTACATATATATAAATCATAGCTGCAAATTTACAACCTTAATTACGCGCGCGCGTGTGTGTGTGTGTGTGTCTGTGTCTGTATAAAAAATACAAAATAATTGCATTTGTATAAAATCACAACTGCAAATTTCTATACAACTTTAATTACTGTATCGGGCACCTCAAATGCACGTTTTGTTTTCATATAATTCGTCACTGGGTTTATGAAACAGATTTGCAATATTCTTGTTTTTTCTGTTAAAATTACACAATTTAGAAAATAATTGTTCTGGTATAGTTTACCCAGATTGTAATCAAGGTATCTAAAAGTATAGTTGTTTTAAGACCCCTTGAAATCCAAGGCTTGTGTGACTTTTTTGTTTTGTTTTTGATTTGTTTGTTTTAGGGTGGGATTTTTGTTGTTAACTTAATCATATTTAGAGAGAAAAACTGCATTGAACAAATTTTGACCAGAAGCGGTGTGACAAACTAGGAAATATCTATATTATATTTTATGAATATTATGAGTGACTCTGTTTTCCATGCTGTATGACTGAATACAGAGAGCTGTATCAAAGAAGGCTGTAAAGAGGTTGTTACAGAAGCTGGCGGGAAAGTAAAACAGTGAAAGGGATAAATCAACCTCACATACACAGCTTCACAGGAATTAAGATACGAATGGCTGGGCCATCAATTGGTGGGAAAATTCACCTAGCTGGCTCAATCCATCTTTATTCTTCCCAAGGCTAAGCCTGGCATCAGGAAACCTAGCTCCTCAAAGACCCTAGAAAAGGGAGGGATTTTTTGGATGATCTGAGAGACTGGCTAGGATGTATCAGTGAAAAGGCTGCCAGTCTGACTGAGGGTATGTCTACACTACGAAATTAGGTCAATTTTATAGACGTCGATTTTTAGAAATCGCTTTTATACAGTTGATTGCATATGTCCCCACTAAACACATTAAGGCCTTGTCTACACTACGAGAGTAGTTCGATTTTACTTAAATCGAATTTTTGGAATCGATATTGCAAAGTCGAACGTGTGTGTCCACACTAAGGACAGTAATTCGACTTTGTGAGTCCACACTAACGGGGAAAGCGTCGACATTGGAAGCGGTGCACTGAGGGCAGCTATCCCACAGTTCCCGGAGTCCCCGCCGCCCATTGGAATTCTGGGTGGAGCCGCAAATGCCTTCTGGGTAAAAAAAAAAGGGGCCAGGGTGTTTTTGGGTAACTGTCGTCATCCGTCCATCACTCCCGCCCTCCCTCCCTCCCTGAAAGCGCCGGCGGGAAATCATTTCGCGCACTTTTCCAGTCATTGACAGCGCGGACGCCACAGCACTGTGAGCATGGAGCCCGCTGCAACCATCGCTGCAGTTGTGGCCGCTCTCAACGCCTCGCAGCTTATCATACAGGTTGCCCTGAGGCAGATGCAGAAAAGTCAGGCGAGGAGGCTACGTCAACGCGGTGATGGCCTGAAGTCTGAGAGTAGCACAGACCTCTCAGAAAGCAGGGGACCCAGCGCCGAGGACATCACGGTGGCAATGGGTCATGTTGATGCCGTGGAACGGCGATTCTGGGCACGGGAAACAAGCACTGAGTGGTGGGACCGCATAGTGCTGCAGGTCTGGGATGAATCACAGTGGCTGCGAAACTTCCGCATGCGGAAGGGAACTTTCCTTGAACTTTGTGAGTTGCTGTCCCCTGCCCTGAAGCGCAATGACACCCGGATGCGAGCAGCCCTGACTGTCCAGAAGCGAGTGGCCATAGCCCTCTGGAAGCTTGCAACGCCAGACAGCTACCGGTCAGTCGCGAATCAGTTTGGGGTGGGCAAATCTACCGTGGGGGTTGTTGTCATGCAAGTAGCCAAGGCAATCGTTGATGTACTGCTGCCAAAGGTAGTGACCCTGGGAAACTTGGAGGCGATCATAGATGGCTTCGCAGCGATGGGATTCCCAAACTGCGGTGGGGCCATAGATGGAACTCACATCCCTATCCTGGCACCGGAACACCAGGCCAGCCAGTACATTAACAGAAAGGGCTACTTTTCCATGGTGCTGCAAGCACTGGTGGACCACAGGGGACGTTTTACCAACATCTACGTGGGATGGCCGGGCAAGGTTCATGACGCTCGTGTTTTCAGGAACTCTGGTCTGTTTAGACGGCTGCAGCAAGGTATTTACTTCCCGGACCACAAAATAACTGTTGGGGATGTGGAGATGCCTATAGTCATCCTCGGGGACCCAGCCTACCCGCTAATGCCCTGGCTCATGAAGCCCTATACAGGTGCCCTGGACACTGAAAAAGAACTCTTCAACTACCGGCTGAGCAAGTGCAGAATGGTGGTGGAGTGTGCTTTTGGACGTCTCAAGGGGAGATGGAGAAGCTTGCTGACTCGCTGTGATCTCAGCGAAACCAATATCCCCATTGTTATAGCAGCTTGCTGTGTGCTCCACAATCTCTGTGAGAGCAAGGGGGAGACCTTTATGGCGGGGTGGGAGGTTGAGGAAAATAGCCTGGCTGCTGATTACTCACAGCCAGACAGCCGGGCGATTAGAAGAGACCAGCGGGAAGCGCTGTGCATCCGGGAGGCTTTGAAAGCAAAGTTCCTGAGTGAGCAGGGTAACCTGTGACTTTAAAGTTTGTGTACAGAGAAGCCGAACCTGCCCCCGTTTCTTTACCCAGTTCATGTTGACTATCCTATCCAGTTACATACCCCCTTCACCCCACTTCCAACACACGTTTCAAAATAAAAATAGTTATACTTTGTTAAAGCACACCGTTTTCTTTAATACTGTTTTCGCGGGAATTTTTTAAAACTGGGACGCAGACTGTGGTGCGGAGCGGGTGTAGTGTAGTCGCGCGAATGCAGCTTCTAAACTCAAGGACTGACAGGCTCCGCTGCGGTGGGATGGTTGTTTCAACGGAGCCTGTCACCCCTCCTGATAGGGACTGTGTGTATGGGGGGTCTATGTGACTTAGTGGCAGGGGGAGGACGGTTACAGATCCCCTGCTGTGTGGCTCTGTGATCCTGCCTAAGGACCGCCGCTTAAGATCTCTAACTGCCCTCCCCTGCCACAAAGTCACAGAGCAACCCACCCCCCACCACATAACATGAAAACAACCTCCCAGACTAACCAGGGTAAGTAGTCACTGCATCACTGCACTATGTATGTGCCCTGCTGCTGTGCCTGCCCCCGACTATGTACCCTGCCAAAGGTGACTGTCCTGTCCAATTACCAACCCCCTTTCCCCCCCTCCTCCAAAAGAACATGATGGAAACAGTAGTTAACAGAAACATATTTTTTATTATCAACTACACATGGAACTGGGAAGTGAAACTTGGACGGGGGCTTGTGTCAGGCGGGAAGGAAAGAACTTGTCAAACTTTGGGGAATGAGAGCCTTCTGCTGCTCGAGCTCTCTGCAGGGGTGGAGTGAGAGTTAGCAGGGACTCTGCCGCCTCTCCTTCTGTGCACTTTGGGTGAGGGGAGTATGGGACTTGGTGGCGGGGGAGGGCGGTTAGAGATGGACTGCAGCGGGGCTCTGTCCTCCTGCCTCCGTTCCTGCAGAACATCCACAAGGCGCCGGAGCGTGTCCGTTTGCTCCCTCAGTAGTCCAAGCAGGGTTTGAGTCGCCTGCTGGTCTTCCTGACGCCACCTCTCCTCCCGATCCATGTTGGCTTGGTGCATTCGGGTCAAGTTCTCCCGCCACTGGGTCTGCTGTGCTGCCTGGGCTCTGGAGCAGGCTATAAGCTCTGAGAACATGTCCTCCCGTGTCCTCTTCTTCTTACGCCTAATCCTCCCTAGCCTCTGGGAGTGTGATGACAGGCTAGGTTGTGAGACAGTCGCAGATGGGGCTGTGGGAATGGGAAAAAGGGAGTGAATTCCTCAGAAAGATAAATGTAGTTGTGAACAAAGAACATAGTCTTTCTCTGTGAACAGGACCATGCACAGCACCTATCACATGCGCACTCAGCACAAGGTCGAATTCTCGGCCTTCGCATTCAGTGTCTGGGGTTTTGCAGAGCACATTTGAGAACCGTGTCAGGACAACGGAATTTCTCTTGCACGCAGACATGGTAAGCCGTAGATTCGTGGCAGCTTAAAACTTTAATATTAGCAATGGCCTCATTTCACATTGAAATCAATGTCGGTCCCTGCTGCCAGCAATCCAGCAAGCAGGAAGTCTGCTCCTGTCCCACACCCTCGCGGCTGTCCCCGGGAACGATCCCTTTCGGCTGCCCCTCTCCCGCCTCCACCGCGTGGCTGCAAACCAGCGGTTACAGTTCTGTAAAGGAACGGTAAAGCAGTCCCAACACTAACATTCCCCTACCTCATTCAAAGCAGGTCATCATGAGCGACATCACCCTCATGAGGATCTCTGAGAGCGACAGACAGAGAATGCTCCGGGAAAGCCTCCAAAGACCAGGGCCGTATGCTGCCATGCTGTGCCAAGCAATGATTCCGGAGTACTTGCTAGTCTCGTGGCGCGGCAACGTGTCCTACTACGGAGGACCCAATAAGGCCGCTCTCCCCAAGAACCTAATGCAGCGGATTTCAAATTACCTGCAGGAGAGCTTCCTTGAGATGTCCCAGGAGGATTTCTGCTCCATCCCCGGACATATAGACCGCATGTTACTGTAGCTGCAGTAGCAGGGACTAAACAGTAGAGCGGCTTGGGCAGGACAATCATGCAAAACCGGACATTGCTAGATTTTTTTTCAATAGTTGCACTGCCCATGACTGAACCGTAAAGTTAATCAAACTAATCATGAGAAACCCATTTTTTAAATTGTTAATATTCATGTTCTGTTACAAATAAATGTTTAGATGTTTACAACACTTACTGGATGATCCTTCACCAGATTCTGTGTCCAGGGTAACGGCTGGGGAGGGTTGGTAGGGGATCTCTGTAAGGGTGATGAAGAGATCCTGGCTGTCGGGGAAATCAGCGTTGTGAGCGCTGTCGACTGCCTCGTCCTCCTCATCTCCTTCCTCATCTTCCCCGTCCGCTAACATGTCCGAGGATCCGGCCGTGGACACTATCCCATCCTCAGAGTCCACAGTCAGTGGTGGGGTAGTGGTGGCGGCCGCACCGAGGATGGAATGCAGTGCCTCGTAGAAACGGGATGTCTGGGGATGGGATCCGGAGCGTCCGTTTGCCTCTTTGGTCTTCTGGTAGCCTTGCCTCAGCTCCTTGATTTTCACGCGGCACTGCGTTACATCCCGGCTGTATCCTCTCTCTGCCATGTCTTTAGAGATCTTCTCATAGATCTTTGCATTCCGTCTTTTGGATCGCAGCTCGGAAAGCACGGACTCATCGCCCCACACAGCGATGAGATCCAAGACTTCCCGATCAGTCCATGCTGGGGCCCTCTTTCTATTCTGAGATTGCACTGCCATCAGTGCTGGAGAGCTCTGCATCGTTGCCAGTGCTGCTGAGCTCGCCACGATGTCCAGACAGGAAATGAGATTCAAACTGGCCAGACAGGAAAAGGAATTCAAATTCAAATTTTCCCGGGGCTTTTCCTGTGTGGCAGTTCAGAACATCCGAGCTCTTACTGCTGTCCAGAGCGTCAACAGAGTGGTGCACTGTGGGATAGCTCCTGGAGCTATTAGCGTCGATTTCCATCCACACCTAGCCTAATTCGACATGGCCATGTCGAATTTAGCGCTACTCCCCTCGTCGGGGAGGAGTACAGAAGTCGAATTAAAGAGACCTCTATGTCGAACTAAATACCTTCGCGGTGTGGACGGGTGCAGGGTTAATTCGATGTAACGGCGCTAACTTCGACATAAACGCCTAGTGTAGACCAGGCCTAAGTCAGAGGAGTGTGGCTAGCATCGACTTACGGAACGGTGCACTGTGGGGAGCTATCCCACAGTTCCCGCAGTCTCCGCCGCCCATTGGAATTCTGAGTTAAGCTCCCAATGCCTGATGGGGCAAAACCATTGTCGCGGATGGTTTGGGTTACATGTCGTCAGTCGCCCCTCCCTCCGTGAAAGCAATGGTAGATAATCGTTTCACACCTTTTTTTCGTGAAGATGCCGTACCACGGCAAGCATGAAGCCTGCTAAGCTCAGCTCACCATCACCGCTGCTGTTGTGTCCTGGGTGCTGCTGTCAGCAGACGGTGCAGTAGGACTGCTAACCGTCGTCATGCACCATTCTCCTGGTGCTATGAATCCACCTCGCAGGTCCTCTCGTCGTTCTGTGTAAATATCTATTCTTGTGGCATCCGTCATCATCCATGCTTCCGCTGCAACTCTGCTCTCCTGCAGTCGCCATACCACAGCAAGCATGGAGCCCACTCAGCTCACTGCTGCTGCTGTGAGCATTGTAAACAACTCGCGCATTATCCTGCAGTATGTGCAGAACCTGCAAAAGCAGGCAAGGAGGCAACGACAGCGCGATCATGATAGTGATGAGGACATGGACACAGACTTCTCTCAAAGCACGGGCCCTAGAAATTTAGACATCATGGTGGTAATGGGGCAGGTTCCTGCCGAGGAACGCTGATTCTGGGCCCGGGAAACAAGCACAGACTGGTGGGACCGCATAGTGTTGCAGGTCTGGGATGATTCCCAGTGGCTGCAAAACTTTTGCATGCGTAAGGGCACTTTCATGGAACTTTGTGACTTGCTTTCCCCTGCCCTGAAGCGCAAGAATACTAAGATGAGAGCAGTCCTCACAGTTGAGAAACAAGTGGCAATAGCCCTGTGGAAGCTTGCTACGCCAGATTGCTACCGGTCAGTTGGGAATCAATTTGGAGTGGGTAAATCTACTGTGGGGGCTGTGATCCAAGTAGCCAACGCAATCACTGAGCTGCTGCTATCAAGGGCAGTGACTCTGGGAAATGTGCAGGTCATAGCGGATGGCTTTGCTGCAATGGGGTTCCCTAACTGTGGTAGGACAATAGACGGAACGCATATCCCTATCTTGGGACTGGACTACCTTGGCAGCCAGGACGTAAACCGCAAGGGGTACTTTTCAATGGTGCTGCAAGCACTGGTGGATCACAAGGGACGTTTCACCGACATCAGTGTGGAATGGCTGGGAAGGGTGCATGACACTCACATCTTCAGGAATTCTGGTCTGTTTGAACAGCTGCAGGAAGCTGTTCCCAGACCAGAAAATTACTGTTGGGGATGTTGAAATGCCTATAGTTATCCTTGGGGACCCATCCTACCCCTTAATGCCATGGCTCATGAAGCTATACACAGGCACCCTGGACAGTAGTCAGGAACTGTTCAACTATAGGTAGAGCTAGTGCAGAATGGTGGTAGAATGTGCATTTGGACATATAAAAGCTCGCTGGTGCAGTTTACTGACTAGGTTAAACCTCAGCAAAACCAATATTCCCATTGTTATTGCTGCTTGCTGTGTGCTCAACAATATCAGTGACAGTAAGGGGGAGACATTTATGGCGGGGTGTGAGGTTGAGGCAAATCGCCTGGCAGCCGATTACGCGCAGCCAGACACCAGAGCAATTAGAAGAGCACAGCTGGGAGCCCTGTGCATCGGAGAAGCTTTGAAAACCAGTTTCATGACTGGCCAGGCTACGGTGTGACAGCTCTGTTTCTCCTTGATGAAAACCCGCCCCCTTGGTTGACTCTACTTCCCTGTAAGCCAACCAATCTCCCCACGTCAGTCACCACTTTCAGAGGCAATAAAGTCATTATTGTTTCAAAATCAAGCATTCATTATTAATTCATCACACAAATAGGGGGAAAACTTGCAAGGTAGCCCGGGAGGGGTGGGTGAGGAGGGAAGCACCAGGTAGGGTGGTGGATGAGGGGAGGAGGGAAGGACAAGGCCGCACTACAGTTCAAAACTTATTGAATGAGAGCTTTCTGTTGCTTGGGCAATCCTCTGGGGTGGTGTGGCTGGGTGCCCATCAGGGCCGGCTCCAGGGTTTTGGCTGCCCCAAGCAACCAAAAAAAAAAAAAAAAAAAAGCTGTGATTGTGATCTTCGGCAGCAATTCGGCGGAAGGTCCTTCGTTCGGAGCGGGAGTGAGGGACCGTCCGCTGAATTGCCGCCGAATAGCTGGACCTGCCGCCCCTCTCCGGAGTGGCCGCCCCAAGCACCTGCTTGCCAAGCTGGTGCCTGGAGCCGGCCCTGATGCCTATAGCCTCCTCTCCTCCCCCAGCGTTCTTGGGCATCTGGGTGAGGAGGATACGGAATTTGGGGAGGAGGGCAGGTGGTTATACAGGGGCTGCAGCGGCGGTCTGTGCTCCTGCTCCCTTTCCTGCAGCTCCACCAGACGCCTGAGCATGTCAGTTTGCTCCCCCATTAGCCTCAGCATTGCATTCTGCCTCCTCTCATCGTGCTCCTCCCTCCTCTCATCGCGTTCATTTAACGCTTTCCTAGACTCTGCCTTGTTTGCCTCCACACATTCTGCTGAGCTCTTTCAGTGTGCATGAGCTCTGAGAACATGTCGTCGCGAATGCGTTTTTTCGCCTTCTATTCTGCGCTAGCCTCTAGGATGGAGATGATAGGGGGAGTGTAGAAACATTTGCAGCTGTGGGAGGGAAAAAAAGGGAGAGTAGTATTTAAAATTTCTCATTTTAGAGAACAAAGGGAAAACTATTTCACACTGAACCAGGCGATTCACATTACATAGCACATGTGCTTTTGGTACAAGGTCGCATTTTGCCTTTTATGTTGAGTGCCTGCCGGTTTGGTGTGAGACATCACATACGCTCGGCTGGGCAACAGAATTCAGCTTGCAGGCAGCCATGGTAAGGCACAGGGTTTCGGCTTCTTCAACCTTCATAACATGTGGGAATGGTTTCAAACAGCAGCGCCCTCCTTTCCCATACCAAGCAAAGCCCGTTGGGTTGGCCATTTAAAAGGAGGGCCTGCGGTATTAGGATGAAGGTGCAGCACAACCCAACACCCCCACCCCAGTTCTCTGGAATGATCGCTTCACCACCATCCCCCACCGTGTGGCTAGTATCAGGGAAGATCCCTGTGAGCCAAACACGAACAGCTCAGCATGAACAGGCCTCCCGCTACCTCATGGCTAACAGCGGGGATGACTTCTTTTCAGCCAAAGGCAAACAGCCTAGCAGGAACGGGCACCTCTGAATGTTCCCTTAAACAAATTTCACATATTTTAACCAGGTGACCAAGAATGATATCACTCTCCTGAGGCTAACACAGAGAGATAAAGAACGGATGTTGCTTGAATGCCACCAAAGCCCGGGCCCATTCGCTGCAATGCTTTGTTCTGCAATGATTCCAGACTACTTGCTATTGGCTTGTGGCCTACCATGGAGGACAGAATAAGGCTGCCCTCCCCAGAAATCTTCTGCAAAGGCTTTTAGAGTACCTCCAGGAGAGGTTCCACTCCACCCCCGGCCATGTTAACAGACTTTTCCAGTAGCTATACTGGCCGCGAATATATCCCAAGTCTTCAGGGCAAATTAATCATTAAACATGCTTGCTTTTAAACCCTGTATTATATTTACAAAGGTACACTCACCAGAGATGCCTTCTCTGGCTTCATGGTCCGGGAGCCCGCCTTGGGAGGGTTGGGAGGGTATTGGCTACACGGTACTGAACAGTTCCTGGCTGCTGGGGAGAAGCGAGGTCGATTTTAGCGCTAAACCCCTCACCATGGAGGAGTACAGAAATCGATTTTAAGAGCCCTTTAAGTCTACAAAACAGGCTTGGTCTTGTGACGGGTGCAGGGTTAAATTGACCTAACGCTACTAAATTCGACCTAAACTCAGCCCTAGTGTAGACCAGGGCTGAGATACAAACAGAGGGAAAAGGCTGCAAGCAGTGCAGGCTGTTTCTCCCAATTCAGAGATGAGGAATAAGCCAGACCCCTCTAATCTCTGTCTATGCAGAGGGGCTAAGCTTAGGGAGGAGAATATGCATGCAGGTCTCTGTCATTGTAAATATAGTTCCCTCAGCATTGTGTGTCTTTTGGGCAAAATAAATCAGGTTTTGTTCTGAAGAAGCCATTTCTGTCTCACTGCAAACATATGATATCACAAAATCCCATAGAGAAACCCTTGCAGGACCCATCCCCAGTTGGACTTGCTGAATTAGATATGATTAGTATCAAGAGGCTATAACCAGTGTCCTACTCTGAGAGTGGATAAATGCAGAGAGCTAAAAGCCCAAGGTCTGACCTCTTTGAGGGGTGCATTCAGAGAGACCCAAGAAGGGGCAGCAATGCAGCTAGCCTGGCATCCATGACAAATGATGCCCTCCCTACTATAAACACAGAGATTGTTTTCAGCATGCTGCTGTGGGGGAAAAAGTCTGGTCCATGTAATCTGCTTCCAGCTTGTTGTGCACTGGCATCTTGAAAGTCATCCTTAGCTGCTCTACTCCCCTTTACAGTGCTTCTTTCAGGAACCATCTCAGCATCAGGCAATGTCCATCACTTACAATTCAGTAAATATTGGGTTTGAAGGATACATCTGGACATTCAGAACTATTGGCTACCCTCAGTTTGTATCTGCATCTAATCTATGTAGGGAGCTAATTCAATACAGTTGAGATAGGCTTGTTTCAAGGTCATGTGCTGCATTGATTCTGTTCAGCTAATAATATCCCTCGCATCACATTTTTCATGATGTGATGCTCACTTTGCTTACTAGAAAAATACGGAGAATGTTAAATGAAATAAGAATGGTCTATTGGAAGTAATGCCTGTCCAGGAATTTTTTATTTATAAAGATTTGAAAGACTCTCTACAGTGGCTGTTTAATTTTGTCATTTCACTTATCTCACTGATTTAAATTATTTGAGATTACTCAGCTCAGAAATGGTGCTTTGTATCCTCAAAGCAGTTTACAAACATTACAACATTAGCTATTTTTACAAATAAGAAGAATGAGGCAGAGAGGATAATTGACCTGCCTAAATCAAGATAGCTGGGGTTAAAAGTCTCTGGCCTAGTCATCACTATTGCCCAGTCCTATAAGTGTGTCCCCTCTGTTTCTGACCTCCTGTTGCATACAGTGGAGATTTGCTTATACATTTTAGGAGTGATGAAAAATGGACATGATCACGGAGGCATTAAGATCTCTGTAATACTCAGGAAATGTTGCTTTGGCTTGCAAAGTGCTCTTGGGAGCACCTCAGTGGAAATGTATATGTGGGAAACTTGGAGTATCTTTGAGATTTCTCCCTTCAGTATGTCATTGTCACTCAAATAACACATTAAATCATTTTCCCTACTTGTAGGGAAAGTGAGTTAATAATTTATTGACGTTTCCTTGGGAAGCAAATAAAAAAGTGTGGAAAAACAGTACTCCTGGAAACAACTGTCACAATGTTTGTGGTTCTGCTCTTTTCTGTAATTGCTTTTATCGTGGTTATGAAAATATTTTTGGAGTTCATTTTTCCTTTATTTTAAACAAAAAAAAAAAAATAGTGAGGTTTCCTCTCTTTCTTCCCTAGGATTTCCTGCTGCAAATTTTTACTGTGTTTCGAATACTCATACGACCTGAGATGTTTCCAAAAGACTGGACTGTGATGCGTTTGGTTGCTAACAAGTAAGACATTTTTAAATACAGTATAATTAATATTTGAGAGGAGTGAATATACTTGTGTGCTATATATAATAAATATGCAAAATTTCCTTTAAATCTTTCCATTTACAATATTCGATGGACACAAAATATTTTTTATAATTCTCCTGATCCTTTCAGTTAGTTAATTGTTACATGACCTAACTGGTATCCTTTATACTGCTGATGATTAATTTTAATCAACTCTTTACAACCTGGAGCCCACTTCAATATGTTTATAGAAAGGCAATTGTTAATAATTACTATCTCTCTTTTCCAAGTTGCAAATGGCAAATTATTACAGAACTTCATCTAAATAACTGTTTATTAAAATAATAAGTTGGTAATGATTCAGATCTGCTTGTTCCCAAAAGGAAATCAAACTGTTGCAAGAACATTTAAAAAAAAATAGGGCTTGTGAAAAGTGCCCAAATTGATCTTCTCTATTCACAAAACAGGTAGAGGTGCAGCAGTCGTAGTGCAGGCTTCCATCCACTGCCCTGCCAATGTGCCTCAATGACTGTAATGAAGCCACCTCTTTGCTTATTCAGTTCTTGTGCCTAAGAGACTGCCAACAGTATGCCAGTTTTTCTGATGTGAATACTGATCACTGGCAGCTGGACCGAAACCACCAAACTAATTTCACCAAGATCACTAAACAGCTAAACGTTTTGTTTATAATCCCAAGGGTGACACCTGACAGGAATTAAGCCATTATCATTATTGTTATTGTTACTTATTTTTATTGTGGCAGTGTAGGCTCCAATGATGCTGTACAAACTCATTGTAACAGTCCCTGCCTGTTATGGCTCAATTCAGCAATACATGGTGTCCCATGACTGTGTGTCTGTGTGTGAGCATTTGTCAAGCTTCCTTGTGATTTAGGAGGCAAACATTTTCCCTCACTTATTTTTCTCACCTGATTTAATTCTCCTCATCTTGCTGAGTTTAAATTTCAGTGAGAAATGCTAATAATCAAGGAATGGATGTGATCATTTATTTCTTCGTGAGGTATAAGAAAGATGAGGCTGAGAGAAAGAACATATGGCTGAGTAATCATGCTGAGGAAATAAATCGAGAAACGTGAAAGAGAAAAACACAAGAACCTTCAAAATGAGAATGTAGTATAAGAAAGTGTTACATATTTCAGAAACAGCTGGGTTGTCAGATGGCTTGGCAACAGCTGACATGTAGAAGACTGAGATTTAAGAGTGACCTTGACATTCATTCCCCAGATTGACGATGATCAGATCGGCTAAAGGTGAAGTCTTTGAGCTCTGCGGGGAGGCTCTTGGCCCCACCATTATCCTAGTTAGCATCAAGCATTGCTGTTACTGAATTCACATCATGCCATTGATGACTGCCTAGGTGGGAACCATGTGCCCAACTCCATCACCAAACAAGATAGATACTGGAATGATGATAATAGCTTATGCTGGGAATTGATTCCATGAGAGATATTAAGGGAGATAAAAATTCACTTTGATGCTATATCATATGGCGATTTGTGAAGAGAAAAATATTCCTGAAGAAAGGGGTTTCTGGATCGTGGCCTCTCCACCATTCTGATGATAATGACCTGCACCTCTCTTACTGTAAATACCAGAGGCAGCTCTGGCTTGTCTGCAAAACTGGGGGGTGGGGGATGTTGGCCAGGCCCTTTACACTGTTGTGCCTCTGACAGGGCAGTCAAAGTGGAGATTCATCATTCCAACCCTATTCATTGCAATCCTATCTTTTATACCTGCTTTTGAGGGCAGCAGTGAGCCCCCACTCTCTGCTCTGCCTTAGGAAACCAACACATCTGGGGCTTTTTAACCTAATTGGAACCACCTGCTGAACTCCTCTCCATTTATTAGTCATTCGGAGCAGGGCCCCAGGGAAAGCCCACACCTAAGAACTTCTCTTCCTGCAAGGAGCCACAGAAGAGTAGCTGAGCCACAATTGTTTACAACCAGAGCACCTTCCTGAGTCAGGGGAAGGGACTGAGGGTTGGGTGACATTCTAAGGCTCTAACATCCCCACACAGCAGATGAGATCACTACAGAGATGCCTCTGGAGTTGTGGGGCAATCCTTTTTAGCTCCTGTGGTTCAGCAAACCCAGCTGTTCTCGCTGATCTAGGACTCTTCCTGAACTCATGATTCCAATTCACCTCTAATGGGAAGAACTAAAAGATGCTAGCCCAGGTTCTTATGAGCATAATTGTTGAGAAATCTGGCATCTTTTCTGATATCCTTCTTTCCAGAAGGAAAATCTGGGTTCTCTAAGGGATGTTCCCTTGTACTTCACCAATTATATATTGGATGGGGAGTGGTACCAAGTGGCTAAGACACAAAAGGAAACATCAGACAAGAAAAGAGGCTGGTTCTCCATTAATGACAGCCATCTCCACTATAAGCAAAAGTAAACCAAAAGGCCAAAAAAACAAACCACCATCCCCCCAATCCACCAGAATAAAGCTCAAAAGCACTCCAGAGCCTAATTTTTCTTCCATAAACTGTGGTTCCTCCCCTGAAGAAGGGAAACTCTTTGTTTTGGATCCTGATAACCCGAAACTGGAAAAGTAGGAGAGAGGTTGTGGTGCTTCCCAGGGGAATCCAGGGTTGTGAGTTTCCTTACTATCACCTGCCCTTAGCGTGAGGAACACTGCCATGGGTCAGATCCCCAACTCCACTTGCCATGGGCAACCTAACCACTCCACAGTAGGCTACAGCCCACACTGTCACACTACAAGTTAGCGATTGGCACACTCTCACCCTCAAGCCCTCTGAGTGTCTCTCTGGAGCATCCAGCCTCTGGTCCACTGGACATTTGCAGAATTCTCAGATCTGAAAGAAATACCCCAGCTTACTAATTCCACTTCAGATACCACTTCCCTCAACAAACACAGCACTTCGATAGGTTCAGAGTGAAATCGAGTATAAATTTACTTAACTAAGCAAAGAGACTGGTGTAGTACCAAGTAGAAGTATTGGAATGAAATGGTTACATATGAAATAAAATCATAACATTCATTCGGGATCCTAGGCTTAGTTAACTGGATACTCTCATGTCGTATAAAGTAACGCTCACAAAAAATCTTTGTACCACTTTGCAGTTAGGTTGGCTGTGATCCCCGTTTCATGAGGCATGTACACAGTCAGTTTGTCTCCCAGATGAAGGACTCTGTATGTTTCTTTGTCCCCCAAGATATACCAATCCAGTCCTTTGTCTTTATTCGTATACAGGACACTCCTGTGCTGTATTGTTTATTCCTGTAGATTTTCTCTCTTGTAGATTTTGCAATCTTTTATATAGGCTCTGGCTAATGTGCACATAGGATACATTGTGCGGCATACATTGTGCGCCTGGACAGGGAGATAGGTGAAAGGAACATGTCTGAGACATGTTACCTCCTAGTGATCTGCCTTAACTTCAAGACCTTAACAACAGAATTTTAGTAGAGATAGATAGCTCCTTACATATTATATGTAAGTACATTCTACAATGGTTATGATGGGCTACAATGGTTATGATGGTTACAGTGGGCTACTAGCTCTTGCTAGGAACCTTACATGCCACCTTACATTCATGTATCCGACTTAGGGGATACATGTAAAACCCTGTGCATGCCCTGTGCGAGTTGGCACCAAGGGGTGCTTGAATCACGAGAGGTTCTTTCCCCAGACATGTTTGAAGCAGTAGAGAGGAAGTTGGTGGCCGCCGTCACAAGACAACCTGCTCATTTTCTTTTTCTGGCTAACTCCAAGGGCAGATCTTACCTGTCCAAAACTAAATAGAATTTGCCATCTCTTTTAAGTCCTCCTCCTTCAGAGAGACTTTATGGAGTCTTGGAAACAGAGGGAAAGACCTTAAGCAACAAGCCCTGAAACTCTACATGGTTCTGGAGGACAAAGATTCTGTTTTCCTTCTCCAGGAAGGGTTCAACAAGATTCACTCATCTCTTGCTCCAGACGCTTATTGTGACTCTGAGTGTCATTTTATCCAGCTTTAGCTTGTAGATCTTCTGGTCTCATTATTCCATGGGGGGTGAGAACTTCAGAGTTTCCTCTTAGGGCATGTTTACATTTGGGAAGTGTGATTGCAGCACTTATGGGCACGCCTGAGTTACCTTTGATCAAGTCATGTCGCTAAAATTAGCAGTGCAGCTGTGGTAGCATAGGCAGTGGTATAGGCTAGCTGCTGGAGAATGTACTCAAGGTCCCTGGTGGGATTATACTCAGCCACAATGGCATGAGCTAGCCCTTTTTAGCAAGTATCTCGATTGGGTATATCTAAGTGTGCTGCAGACCCACTTCTCTGTTGCAGTGCAGACATACCCGTAAAGGACCTGAAACCATTCCAAACAGAAGCAAAGGAGAGTGAAGTTACCCTCCAGAGTGATTCAGTCCCTCGGTTTGTGGTGATCGTAAGACCAAGTGAAGGGAGAATCAGCCACAACCAGACCCCAAATTCTAACAATGGATAGCAATTCATCAGGTTAGGGAATACATCCAGGACAGCACAATACATAAGGAATGTGGTCAAGGTCAGAAAAGCTCCAGACTATCAACTTCCTAGAGGTGAGCAGTTGGGACTTAAGATCACTTGAGGAAGGGGCACTTCCTAGTTCAATAGGCCCTCCCTCAGCTATGTATGCTTGTGGTAGGAGGGGGGAAGGTAAAGGAGGAGGTAAAAGCAACAGCTCCCAGGGAAGATGTAGGCTAGACTCCCTCAGCAGCAGTCAGATCACCAAAAGCACTGGGCAAAAAAGCCTCCCCCTGCCCCCCCAGCGGGGAGCGTGCCGAGCCCGGCCGCGGGCCCGCACTCCCCAGCCAGCCGGAGCGCCGGGGGAGGGTGGCCCTGCTCTTCCTGGCCGACCGGAGTGCCGGGGAGAGGGCGGTGAGCCCGGCCACGGCCCCGCTCTCCCTGGCCGGCCGGAGTGCCAGGGGAGGGCAGCGAGTCCGCCGCGGCTCCGCTCTCCCCGGGTGAGCGCCGCCCCCCTCCAGGTGCCGCCCCAAGCACATGCTTGGAGGGCTGCTGTCTGGAGCCGGCCCTGTCTCACCCTCCTGTCCCCAGAGTCAAGTCTGAATTGTATCTAGTATTTTTAGGAAGAGGTGTGCAACCACATTGTCTGAGACTGGGGGAGAAGTGTACACATAGCGAAGCTATAGCACATTACAAATATCTGTCTTTGACTTATTTTTTTCCTCTTTACACATGCAGAACTTCTATTAATTAAAAGCTTCTTAGGTCTTCTGATCCTGAGGGAGCCATATTGGGATATATTTTTATTTTGCTGTCCTGGCTCCTGTGAGATTTTTCTTTTTTCACTATCTTGTCAGTAATGATGTGGCATCTGATGTGTGTTTTCAGATAAGGTCATCCTTAGTTGGATGTTGTCTGCTATAAATCAAAAACAGAGAGAGGCTTAGGGAGGAGTGTTCTGTACTTAAGGAGCCAAAGATGATGATTTATGATCAAGCATCCTTTGTATGACAGCGGCTACAATTCTTGAGTGCTTGAATGCTCATCACTGACTAATATCACTGAGTAGCTTTGCAAAATTGCCAAATGTGCACCACCAGAATTGCTGACATATTTTCACTTTGAGAATAGGTGGCACAAAATATGAGTGAACTCTTCCAAAATTTAAGAAACTGAGACAGTTGCAAACAAAAAGAGAGAAATAGTATAAAAATAGGAGAAATTGATATTTTTCAAATGTCATGTGACAGAAATAGGGACATGGAAAAGATCTTGTCTCTTATGTCTGTCACTTGTAATGACTAAACAATGGAATACAATAAAAGCCCTCATTTGATACTGTCTTGTTCTGTATAATTTATATAACTACTCAGACATTAATCTGTAATGGACAAATCAAGAGGGAGGGATAGCTCAGTGATTTGAGCATTGGTCTGCTAAACCCAGCGTTGTGAGTTCAATCCTTGAGGGGGGCATTTAGGGATCTGGGGCAAAATCAGTACTTGGTCCTGCTAAGGAAGGCAGGGGGCTGGACTCGATGACCTTTCAAGGTCCCTTCCAGTTCTAGGAGATAGGATATCTCCATTAATTTAATTTAAGACTCCATAATTATATATTCAACAAAACAGGGTAATTACTTACAGCTCCTAAGCATTATTGGCAAGAATGTTGCTATTGCAAGTGTGTTTTATTCTTCATAATGGAAAATATTATCTTAATGTTTCTATTCTTCAGTATAACATCTGCTTACTACCTAAGTTAACTGAAACTAAGTGCCATTTTAGCAATGCTTCTAATCATAATTTGCAATGGAAGACCATGTGGTTGAAGGACTCCTAAATCAGTTCTCCTTCCACAGAGGAATCCAAAAATCTGCGACATGAATGCCATACTATATGTCTGTCAAAAACTGGAAATAACTGAGTATTATTCATTTAATTAAATAATCCTTAGGTTAGAATAATTTCCTTTGTCTGGATGATTCAGCTGGTTGGCATCTTTCCAGGGCATTTAACAGACTTGCCTGAATTCCAGAACTGTCATGTTTCGTTAGCAATGAAGGGCAATATTACTTGATAATAAAGTGAGGTTTGTGTTACACATTAAGCAGAGATTTGATATTTAAAGACTTACAAAACATTTTTAGACTTTTTAGAAGACTCTCTTGGTTTCTTCTGAACTTAATTATGACCAGGACTGTAATGTCTTTTAGAAAACCTTCTTTTCATCAATGAAAGCAGAATATACACATGACCCAAAGCACCCGGGTATTCACATATTAGACACAATTGTGATAATCTTTGTACAGAATATGCCATGTAGATATCATTCAAAAACTAATTCACTGGTCAACAATATCGTGGTGAAATGTATGTAGCAACATTATATGTAAAGTTATGAATTCCCCCCGAATGATATTACTAGAACATCTTCAAGACCAGACCTAGGCCTTGCCTAGGTAAAGGTGTTAAATAGGTCTGTCCTAAACAAAGGAATGTGGGTTTACCTCAATTTACATATACACATAAATAGGAAGATCGAGACAGCGGGGGGAGGAAATTGAAAGAAACAGAGCAGTTTACATTTTGGAAAACACCAGTGGGGGAAAAGAACAGTATAAAGCTTCCTTCACTATCAGACTCCATCGCCTTCCTCACAGCTTGAAGAATCAGTTTCAAAGGTTCACTGGATTATAAAAGAAAGGGGCAGAGAACTCCAAGTTATCGCTTCCATTTAAGAAGACAAAAGAACTAGCACTTTTGGCCTCCGGGCGAGATTCTGACTGAGAGGGTGGGGATCATCCATTTTTCTGGAAGACTGTGGGTGAAAAAAACCATCTTCAAGAAAGTCTGTATCTTGCTAGGTTAAGTGTTTAGTCACTAGAAAGCATTTTTTTAATTGATCTTACTTAAAATCCTATTTTCTTTTGTTAATAAACTTGTTTTACTTTTAATTTAAACCAACAATACTGTCCTTGAATTAAAGTGTAAGGTAACTTCAATTAAAGTGGTAAGCTGTACATTTTGTGTGTTTAGAGGAGTAAACAAACCTTATTATTTTTCTGAATGGTCTAAGGGAGAGCTGCAGAGAGTCCTGTGGCACCTTTAAGACTAACAGAAGTATTGGGAGCATAAGCTTTCGTTGGTAAGAACCTCACTTCTTCAGATGCAAGTAATGGAAATCTCCAGAGGCAGGTATAAATCAGTATGGGGATAATGAGGTTAGTTCAATCAGGGAGGGTGAGGTGCTCTGCTAGCAGTTGAGGTGTGAACACCAAGGGAGGAGAAACTGCTTCTGTAGTTTGGATAGTCATTCACAGTCTTTGTTTAACCCTGATCTGATGGTGTCAAATTTGCAAATGAACTGGTGCTCAGCAGTTTCTCTTTGGAGTCTGGTCCTAAAGTTTTTTTGCTGTAAGATGGCTACCTTTACATCTGCTATTGTGTGGCCAGGGAGGTTGAAGTGTTCTCCTACCGGTTTTTGTATATTGCCATTCCTGATATTTGACTTGTGTGCTGGACATTTCAGGGAACATGGTTTGGGGAAATTTGGGACTGGGAGTGTGTTAGTCACCTTGCTGGTTGTAACCAAGGCTGGTGGAAGCCAGAGTGGGAATGTGGGACTGTGGACAGACCGCTGGGGTCAGAGTTGCTGATCCGAGGCTGGCTACATAGCACACAGACACTCCGGGTGTGACCCGCGTGCTTGTTGCTGACTGAGTATGTCCCAGGCAGAAAGCAGGAGTAACAAATAATTGTGAGGCACTTAAGGTTAAGTGGGGACACAACCACTCATTGGTCTGGATTGCACCCCAAAGTATGACACTGGGGTAGTTCGCAGGATTTACACAGAGCTGGCTATTTTAACTGATCTTTACACTTCAAGCACTCGTAAAATAGTTTTAAGTGATTCTCAAGTGAAAAGGCTGGGAACAGTCAAAGAAAGGTTACAGTTATATTAATTTTTGTTTGATTATTTTGGGCAAGGAAAATAGAAGAAACGGAAGAGTAAAGATGAGTAAACAGCACAAAAGGCAAGCTGGAAGCTATAGCAGCAAAAGCATTGTAAGGCACTTAATACTGCATGGCAAGTGTTGAAACAACCCCTTATTGATCTGGACAGCACGTTCCAGAATGCCATGATGATACGCAAGAAATGAACATGTCAAATTAGTATTAGTTTCTTCATTATGACCATTTAGGATTATCCTGCTAGCTCAATATGTTGCTGTAATCTGAGAGATGTACAATAAATTCTTCATACAAGTATGTTTTGTAATATAACGTGGCTTACAGAATTACATATATGAAATACTTCTCCACAGTTCTAATTTTGGAGCATGTATGTGTATAAATATATATACATGGGTCTGCGAGAATGTAATTTTTTTCTGTGTGAAGGAAGGTTTTCTCTGTTGAGGATGTCTGTAATTGCGTTTCATTTTGAAATAATAGAGCACCAGCTGAGAATCAGAAGCTATACTTGAAAGCATTGCTTTATAGTGGATACTAGTACAAAGTGGATGCAAGTGGGTACTTGTGGGTGTCATCAGAATAATGTAAAATTGAAGTTTGGAGTTCTTGATATGTGTCTGGAACAACTCAATGGATGAGATTTGGAGTCTTGTAAAATGATTGGCAGTTCTGAATATATCAATGGCTGGTGATATTAAAGAATTAAGGCATTTTTTTTATCATAAGATGAATATTTTGCCATTTGTCCACAGGAATTTATATTCAAATTTTATTCTTTTATTTTAAGATCACAGGCTGGGAAGCTGCTGGGTTATGTGATTCCCTTGCTATTGTATGTCTTTTTGACTATGCATAGAATCTACACTATGGGGCAAAAATCCCCATAAACCTGGGATCCTTAGCTTCTTCCATATTCATCCAGATTTCAGCCTTGTCTACACTACCGGGGGAATTGGATCTACGCTACGCAATTTGAGTTACATGAATAACATAACTCAAATCGATGTAGCTTAGATCTACTTACCACGGGGACGCTCTCCCATCGACTCCCCCTACTCGTCTCAATCTGGTGGAGTACGGGAGTTGACGGGAGAGTGATCTGTGGTTGATTTAGCAGGTTTTCACTAGACCCGCCAAATCGACTGCCGATGCATTGATCGTGACTCGTCAATCCCCCGATAAGTGTAGACAAACCCTTCCAGTGGAACATGTAACTATGATGTCTGAGTCAGAAACTTAGCAAGGAACATAAAAGGAAATAAAAAGAAGTTCTATAAATACAAAGACAAAGAAAAGTGTAGGCCCTCTACTTAGAAGGGAAGGAGAGCTCATAATGGATGATGTCAAGAAAACTGAGGTGTTTAATGCCTCTTTTGCATCATTCTTTACTAAAAAGGTAAATTGTGCCCAAATACTTAACACAATTAATATTAACAATGAGAGGAAAGGAAGGCAAGCCAAAATAGGGAATGAGCAGGCTAAATAATATTTAGGAAAGTTAGATATTTTTCAGTTGGCAGGGCCTGATGAAATTCACCTCTAGGTTACTTCAGGAACGAGCTGAAGCAATCTCAGAACCGTTAGCAATTATCTTCAAGAAAATATGGAGGACAGGTGAGGTCCCAGAGGATTGGAGAAGGGAAAACATATTACATACCTTGAAAAGGGGAACAAATAGGACCATAGGGACTATAAAACAGCCAGCCTAACTTTGATACCTGGAAAGATACTGGCACTAACTATTAAACAATCACTTCTTAAGCACGTAGAGGATAATAGATTAATAAGTAATAGCCAACATGGATTTATTAAGAACAAATCATGCCAAACCAACCTAATTTCCTTCTGTGACAGGATTACTGGCCTAGTGGATGTGTGGAAATTGTAGATAGGGTGACCAGATATCCTGATATTATCAGGACCTTCCTGATTTTTCACACCTGCTATCTGGTCTCTCTAATTATAGATGTGATCTATCTTGATTTTAATAAGGCTTTTCACACAGTCTCATATGACATTCTTATAAGCAAACTAGGGAAGTGTGATCTAGGTGAAATTACTAGAAAATGGGTACAAAACTCGTTGCAAGCCTTACTCAGAGAGTAGTTAGCAATGGTTTGCTGTCAAACTACAGAGAGAATATCTGGAAGAATACTGCAGTAGTCTGTCCTGGATTCAATACAGTTCAATATTTTCCTAAATGGCTTGGTTAATGAAGTGGAGTGTTTGCTTATAAAATTTGTGGATGATACCAAGTTGGGAGGGAGGATTTGAATTTGGAAAAAAGAATTAGAATTCAAAACAACCGTGACAAATTGGAGCATTGGGCTGAAATCAACAAGATAAAATTCAGTAAAGACAAGTGCAAAGTACTCCACTAGAAAGGAAAAATCAAATGCACAACTACAAAACGGGGGATAACTGATTAAGCAGTAGTATTACTGAAAAGGATCTGAGGTTTATAATGGATCACAAATTGAATATGAGTCAACAAGGTGATGCAGTTTAAAAAAAAAAAGCTAATATTCTGGGGTGTATTAATAGGTGTGTTGTACAAGGTTGTGAAATCCCCATCATTGGAGGCTTTTAAAAACGAAGTTAGACAAACACCAGTCAGGGATAGTCTAGATGTATGTGGTCCTGCCTGAGCTCAGGGGGCTAGACTAGATAACCTCTCAAGTTCCCTTCTAGCCCTACATTTCTATGGTTTCATCTTCATATACTCCACTCAGTTGAATGATTTTTGTCTAGTTCCATGTTGATACACACATACAGGCTATTCATAGACACAGCAGTGAGTACGCACATGGTATAATTGGTTTATCATGTAAACAACTGAGATATGTCAGCTATAGCAACAAATACTTGCATTACTACAATTCTGCTATCTCAGGAAATCTTAGCAAAAAGTCTTTGAAATGGCATTTTAAAATTCTTCTCTATACTATATGTAGAATAGACACCGCAATGTACTTGCATTCTTTGTGGCACTGTGACTAAATTACAGTTTCCTTTTAAATCCCATTTTTCAGGGATTTATCATTTTGGATTTAAGAATTTCCTAGAAGCTGAAATGTTACTTACATTGTAAGCTCCTTGGTGTAGCACTGGTCTTTTTGCTCTGTGTTTGTAAAGTACCTAGCACAGTGGGGTTCTGTTACATTAACTAAGGCTTCTAAGCACTATGGTAACACAAATAATAATAATAGTAATTATTACATAAGTACAGTTACCCAGGATTAATTATTTTAATCATTTCATCCAGTAGAATATCCTCTTTCTCTCAAAACTTCTTTCTTCCCAGTTGGTGAAACATCTGTAAAATGGAATAGTGTGCAAATACAAAAATGGAAGGTTTGGTTTTTTTCCCCTCAATGCTTCTGCGCTCTGACCTCTGATGGTTAAGCACCATTTTCTTCATCCATTAAGAGGCTCTAACATTCTTTTGCAAAATAATACAGAGATCACTCCACTGGAGGGGAATTTGAATGAGCTACACAGATGAATGACAAACATGGAACAATATTTGGACGAATAAGAAGCCAGGATGCAGTACAGTTATTGAGAAAATAAATAAATATGGTGATTAGAAATTGTGTCATAAAACTAAAACTAGTGAAATTTGAGAACCAAAGATAGTGTTCCAAAAGAGATCTATGATTTTATTCATTCCAGATGTTCAGCCACTTCACAGATTTGAAGAAAAGGGATTGGCATTATTGCAGGACCAGTTTGCAAATTAGGAACTGAAACCCAAATTCTGTAACCAGTGAAGTTCTGAGTTATACTTAGAGAAAAATATCTTATTCAGAAACCTTAAATCCACCAATAAGGTCATGAAGAAAAATTGATAATTATAGAGAGGCTGAGCAAGTATTTTGGGTGGAAATCTATGAGCATCTAGTATGTGTCACTTTGCTTTGTCAAATTCTAACATTAAGAGGTTGATTTGGCAGATACAGCATTGCAAAACAACCCATTGCATTACCACATTGTATTGAGTATGAGGCCACCAGCCAAGAAGAGTCATGAATGCCAATAGCCCATATGGAGATTTCAGGAAAGGGCCTGCTGAGTCTCTTTGTCCTCTAGGTTCCTATAAAGGATAGTCTAATGGTCCAAGCACAGGACGGGTACCGAAGAATTCAGAAGTTCTGGCTTTTACACTGACTCCTATGATCTTGGGCAAGTCACTGAAGTTCTGTGCTTCAGGTTCCCCATCTCTAAAAAATGGACACTAATATTTATCTACCTCCAATAGGCGCTGGAGGATTAACTATCCAATATATTTTTAAGATGAAAAATGCTGTATCCCAAATACTATTATTTTTTTAGAACTGTCTATCACTATTTATTCAGATCTCCCATTTAAGGGCCTTTTACACACACTATGTATTTGCTCTACTTCAGTTTCAGTTTTTCATGTCTTTTGCAGTTAGTTCACAAACTGTTGTGTGCTTACAAATGAGAACAAAGCACTGCAGCTCAATGTAGTGAGATGCATCGTGACAGAGGCACAGCAGGTGTCAGCTAAATCTTGATTCATTCAAACAGGATGTATTCAGATGGTCTATGAATATCTTCCATCTTCATAGAGTTCAAAACCTGCACTTTTGTCTCTGTTGCCTGTTCATTCAGGCCAGGTTAACACTGTAGTGACCAAAAGTTACCACCATCTGAGTACTAATGATAAATAATGTGAAAGGAGTTTGGCTATCTCAATTCAGCTAGGATAGATTAATATCCTCAAGGTAAGTATCAATATGGTAAAATATCATTATCACAGTTTCACTGCCCTCTTGTTGGCAGTCCAGAGAGCCATAGATGTAGTTCCTTCAGGTATTGTTGATGCAGATTTGCATTGCAGTGGTTTACACTACTACTGTCTCTGCTGTGTCTGTTCTGTCTGTAAATAACACTGGTCTACAATTTTTGAGAAGTGGTCTGCTTCAGAGATAAAATGTGCTATTTATTATGTATTTTGATGTGCTGAATTCAAATATGACAATTAAAACAACTGATTGGCTACTGTTTCTAAGATATTTAAGTTTTTACTTTTTATGTCTATGTATATTGTGTAGATAGTAGAGTTTTAATCATAAATTGTAAACCTAGGTCTTTTCATGTGTTTATGGTTGCTTTACATGATAATATTTCACCTGTCCTATTTATGTAACACTTTAATAATCAGCAAAAGGGTTATATAAATAAAATTTATTATGAAACAAAAGGCAAAAAACTATTATGTACATAGTTTAGTCCTATTCAGTGTCTACTCGGCGCTTCTTGGCTTGTCTCTTGTATTCATTAAATGGAGCATCTCTTGTCATTGTCCAGCAATAGTCTGCAAACATTGATGGGCTCCATTTGCCCTGATAGCATTTCTCCATTGTTGCGATGTTCTGGTGAAATCGCTCGCCGTGCTCGTCACTCACTGCTCCACAGTTGGGTGGAAAAAAATCTAGATGAGAGTGCAAAAAATGTATCTTTAGTGACACGTTGCAACCAAGGCTTTTGTATGCCTTGAGGAGGTTTTCCACCAACAACCTGTAGCTGTCTGCCTTGTTGTTTCCGAGAAAATTTATTGCCACTAACTGGAAGGCTTTCCATGCCGTCTTTTCCTTGCCACGCAGTGCATGGTCAAATGCATCATCTCGAAGAAGTTCACGAATCTGAGGACCAACAAAGACACCTTCCTTTATCTTAGCTTCACTTAACCTTGGAAATTTTCCACGGAGGTACTTGAAAGCTGCTTGTGTTTTGTCAATGGCCTTGACAAAGTTCTTCATCAGACCCAGCTTGATGTGGAAAGGTGGTAACAAAATCTTCCTTGATTCAACAAGTGGTGGATGCTGAACACTTTTCTTCCCAAGCTCCAATGACTGTCAGAGTGGCCAATCTTTCTTGATGTAGTGGGAATCTCTTGCACGACTATCCCATTCGCAGAGAAAACAGCAGTACTTTGTGTATCCAGTCTGCAGACCAAGCAAGAGAGCAACAACCTTCAAATCGCCACAGAGCTGCCACTGATGTTGGTCATAGTTTATGCACCTCAAAAGTTGTTTCATGTTGTCATAGGTTTCCTTCATATGGACTGCATGACCAACTGGAATTGATGGCAAAATATTGCCATTATGCAGTAAAACAGCTTTAAGATTCGTCTTCGATGAATCAATGAACAGTCTCCACTCATCTGGATCGTGAACGATGTTGAGGGCTGCCATCGCACCATCGATGTTGTTGCAGGCTACAAGATCACCTTCCATGAAGAAGAATGGGACAAGATCCTTTTGACGGTCACGGAACATGGAAACCCTGACATCACCTGCCAGGAGATTCCACTGCTGTAGTCTGGAGCCCAAGAGCTCTGCCTTACTCTTGGGTAGTTCCAAATCCCTGACAAGGTCATTCAGTTCACCTTATGTTATGAGGTGTGGTTCAGAGGAGGAGGATGGGAGAAAATGTGGGTTCTGTGACATTGATGGTTCAGGACCAGAAGTTTCATCCTCTTCCTCGTCTGACTCAAGTGAGAATGATTCTGGTGCATCAGGAACCGGCAGTCCTTCTCCGTGGGGTACTGGGCGTATAGCCGATGGAATGTTTGGATAATGCACAGTCCACTTTTTCTTCTTTGACACACCTTTCCCAGCTGGAGGCACCATGCAGAAGTAACAATTGCTGGTATGCTCTGTTGGCTCTCTCCAAATCATTGGCACTGCAAAAGGCATAGATTTCCTTTTCCTGTTCAACCACTGGCGAAGATTTGTTGCACAAGTGTTGCAGCATATGTGTGGGGCCCACCTCTTGTCCTGATCTCCAATTTTGCAGCCAAAATAACGGTGATAGGCTTTCTTAACCATCGTGGTTATACTGCGCTTTTGTAATGCAAAAGTCACTTTCCCACAAACATAGCAGAAGTTATCTGCACTGTTCACACAAGTACGAGGCATCTTTGCTCACTTTGGCTAAACAGAAATGTGTCCCTTTGCAAAATCAAACACTGACAAATAAGAGAGCACGACACTGTATGATTTCTAGAGCTGATATAGGGCAATTTGTTCAGCAGAGTGATGTAAGCTTCGGTATGATTGCATCATCCATGACTTCTAGGAATGACATGATGCAATTCATATCATGTATGATGCAATACCAGCTTCAGATTGCATCATTCATTGTTTTGCCTAAAAAGCAAGTACTGTCCAAACCCAGTCATAGATTTATTCATAGATCCAGTCAAAGATGTATTTTAGTCATTTCTGGTTTAAATTGAGATCCCTTCCCTTTATAGCTCACTTATCCTCTGCCATTCCCAAGTCAAGGGTCATATATACTGACCCAATAGCATATCTTGAAAACTAGAGCCAATCAACAATTTTAAGCATCATTTTCGTACTCAGTGACCCAGAATTAGTAAAGTTTGACTACATTTATTTCAGAAGCATTTTGACTGTAGAGCAGTGTAATGTTTGCATATGGTGCAATATTACATATTCTTTCATGTACACACTAAAAAGAATGTTTAGAACAAGTTGTTCTCATTGCATACATGATCACTGATAGGACCAAATATAGATTATAAGATATCTATGTGGTTTGGGTTGCACAGTAAAGTGGTATGTATTTTTCCTGTTAATTTTATCTTGCCACAGCTGTTTTCACAAGCACTGTTCTTACAGCTACACCATACATAGTGTCATCAATTTGTTTCTTGCCATATGTATTTTCTGGCAACAGAGTGTATTGGTATCCAATTATTCATATATGCTTAGAATATAGTATTTACTGTAGTTTACACATGGTACCTGGCTTTATTTTATTGAAAAATGACCTACTACTTAAAGAATCAAAGTTACATTTTTCCAATTAATGAAAGGGTAATACTTCTTTTTCTGTTACCAGTGTTATTATTACAACAGTCCTGTATCTTTCGGATGCCCTTCGTAAGAACTTCCTAAATGAAAACTTTGATTATAAGGTACTGTAAGAATGAACTCCCCCAAAATATATGTTCAGTGACATAAGTAGTGCAAAAGCTTGTCAATCTGTGGCTCTTTTGATTTTGGGTTGTTACTCTTTGGATTAAATTTATCTCTAATTTCTGAGCTGTTAGATTCCAGTGGTGCTACCAGTCTCAGCTGTTCAAAACTCATGAGATTGGTTTAAAAATTATTAGGTTGTGTGTTTTGTATTTGGGATTCTGTTTGTTTGCCTTCTGGTTTTAAGTCTCGAGTGCACCTGTGTCATGTTTTTTGGATCAAAGTTTTGTGATTAAAAAAATTATTTTCTTTTCTGCTCATATTTCAAGATTATCTCAGAAAATAAAATGAACTTTATTACTTATTCCCTGACATATTTACCAAAAATATGGCTTTAGATTTTTTTTTTAATTCTCTCAAGACCAATTAACATGGCATGTACTGTTAAAATTGTAATGCTATGACATGTCATGCTGGATATTGTTAAAGATATTAGCCTGTGTTCAGTGAGCTGTGATATCTGTAATAACCCATGGCCAGAGTGTTATATTGCAGTTATAGAATGATATTTAGGGGATTAAAAACAAAAGGCTTAGTGATGGCTCCTACAAGGTTTACTCATAGGGGAGAGGGAAAGTGAGCACACAGTCCAAGCAGTGGTGCTTGGAGGCATTATTCTAGCTGTGCCATGTTATAAGGCACAGGGTCTGATATTCAGGGGTGCTGAGCTCCCAATGCTCCCAGTGATTTCAAGTACAGCTATGGATGCTCAGCATCTCTGAAAATCTAGGTCCATGCTATGCCTCTGGAGTCAATGGAGGGAACGTTGGCCTGAAGTACTAGATACTATGAAACTATGTAGCCTGTGCTCCCTTATGTAGCTCTGCCAATGTGCAGGAGCTAAAGTCCACATCATTAACTGCTTACTGACTATTCCCCAGGCTTATTTAGCAGTTATTACTGTCTCCTGCACCTATTTTCCTCTCCTGCATAGCTACACTGGAGCAGCCATAATTTGGCCTAGAGCAGAGGTTCTCAAACTGAGGGTCAGGACCCCTCGGGGGTCACGAAGTTATTATGTGGGGGGTGGTGAGCTGTCAGCCTCCACTCCCAAACCCTGCTTTGCCTCCAGCATTTATAATGGTGTTAAATATATTAAAAAGTGTTTTTAATTGATCGCGGGGGGGGGGGAGTCGCACTCAGAGGCTTGCTATGTGAAAGGGGTCACTAGTACAAAAGTTTGAAAATCACTGGCCTAGAGTTGCTAATATTTAAAAATGTCATTTCATTAAGAAATCTTTATTTAACAGTAGTTTCAGCAGCTGATCCTCCCAGTGCATGTGCACGGAAGTCAGTTATGGAGCAGTATGCTAACAAATTATATTACCTTGCTTTACTTCATCTTTGCCTTGCTGAGACACTGTAGTCATTGATGCTTGCAAGTTGTATCAGTAACAAGTAGAGCTGCCCAGAGAACAACAACTTTTTCTAAATTTGTTTTCATTCCACTTAGAGAAAACAAATTCTTTTGAAAGTTTTTGCAAAACAGAACTGTGTTAAAATTTCTGTTTTCAGATCAAAATCTCCAGGTTTTTAATTCAGTTCTCTTTGTCTCTGTGAGAGTCCACCATGGACCCCAGAAACCTTCCCGCCAAAAATATCATCAAAATTAGGATGTCTCTGCAAAACATGTCATCATCAACAAAACAGAATATTTGGTTGAAAAAACATTTAATCAAAAATATTGTAACCAGCTATACTAATGAAGAATAAGACAAGTGGTACAACTGAAAATTTGCATCTAGAGTGGACATAAAATGTTAGTGCTGAGAAACGGAAAATAACCAAATACCTTGTGTTTATTGTAGATCTGGGATTCCTACTTTTACCTTGCTGTCATTTTTATAAACCAATTATGTCTGCAACTGGAGATGTTCACACCTTCCAAGAAGAAAAAGGTGTTGGAAAAGTAAGTACCAGTCAGGTTCCATAAAATTACTGCAGATCAAACAATTATGTTTTAAAAAACAGCCGTTATGCAGCATATGGACCTGATCCAAAACCCGTTGAAGTAGATGAGTCTTTTTGCTTACTTTGATGGGCTTTGGATGAAGTCCTATGTGACTTCACAGTCCCCCAAGAATTGACAGAGTTGGTAAGACAACTCCCACTTGTTCATGCTCTCTGTATGTGTGTATATATATCTCCTTAATATATATTCCACTCTATGTGCATCCGAAGAAGTGGGCTGTAGTCCACGAAAGCTTATGCTCTAATAAATTTGTTAGTCTCTAAAGTGCCACAAGTACTCCTTTTCTTTTTTCAAGAATAAAATTGTTGACCCTAAGAGCCCCTCAATGCCCACTGGCTGGGTGGCTCATATCAGGCCTGATGCACTCACTACCCCAAACACACTGTTGTGATAATATGTATTTAAAATATGTTTGTTAGGTATTCTATGTAAACTGGTGGAAGGCTGGATTCGAAAATCATTTGTGTGATGTATATATGGGTTGTGTATAAAGAATTACGTGTGTGCTGGAAATACGTTCTTACAATGTGTTTGGGAGGCAGTGCATAAATCAAGCCTTCCCTAGACAAAGGAATGTGGATTACCCTGTCTGACTGGCTCTATTACAGGCTGGGTACAATGGAAGTACATTTACATATAAGTTAAACAAAGCCATCAAGCTAATGAGCGGCAAAGGGAGTCTGCACCCCAGGAAGCCTTCCTGGCTCTAGAAGAATAGACAGTGGATTTAGGGTAATATAAAGGGAGCTAAAAGACCTTTTAGTTATCCATCACTTAAGGGACAAAAGAGTCAGAGCTCTTGGAAACTGTGGAAGGTGATTCCTTCAGCCATGTGGGTTGAAGTGTATGGGAACTGACTATATATGAAAGCTTTCCCTGAGACCAAGATTGTATTTTGTTAAGCTTTAGACACTAGAAAGTGTGTTTTATTTTATTTTGTTTGTAACCATACCTGTCTCTTTTTCTTTTGCTTAGCATCACTTATATCTCTGTTTTTTATTAAAAAGCTCATTCTTGTTTTATTACAAAACGAGTATTAAAGTAAAGTATGAGGCTTTAACACTAACAGACTAGTGTGTGCTCTGGCTGTTTGGAGGCAGTGAATTTGATGATGTTTTTGAGAAGCACAGTGAGAGGGATTGGACACTGTAGAGAGACATCTCAGGAACTGGGTTGAGTGATTGTTACTTGTAAATCAAGGTTTAGACTGGCAGAATCTCAAGGAGTTTGCTGATAAGGTAGACTACGGTGTCTGACACCCCGTCTATTTCCAGCGAAGTTCACGCTTGCTGAGACAGAGCGGTAACACAGTGCCTTATCGTTCTGGGTGTCCAGACAAGAACATCACAGGGTAAAATTATTACTTATCTTGGGGGAAAGAGGAGGGAAAAAATCTGAGGCATATTAAGAGAATAGATTGGTATCACTACTTTGTTGTATCATTGTTACTGTTTGTAACATTTAGGGAGCTTGTACTAACAATATGTGGAAATTAATGTGTGTTTATGAAACAAGCCATTTGATTAGATATGTATTGGACATTAGCAAACTTCCTTTTTCCTTTTCTGTTTATACTACATCCATCCAAAACTTGGGAAAAATCATTACAGCATGGAAATCTCACAGTTCATCTTGCTACACAGGAGCCTAAATTATAGTATGATCTTGTAAAATTATTTCCTAAATAATGTTATGCTTAAGTGTTTTTTTTTTTAAATATTTCACAGATATGGTGACATGCGGGTAACGATGGGATGTGAAATCTTCAGCATGTGGCAAAATTTAGGTAAGGAATTGAGAAAAAAATCTCCTCAATAAAAATTAACAGTGAAACAAAGTAGCACAAAAAAGTTGAACAAAATTTGTAATGAATTTTAGTTAAGACTCCTGCATTATATTACTGGTTCTGCCGGTTTATCTGGGGCAAGCCACTACCTCTTTGTTTCTTGGTTTGTCCTCCTGGAAAACAGTTCTAATTCTTTTCAGAAAATGTTAAGAAGTTGAATTAATTGTTTGGATTTGCAAAGTGTTTTCAGATCCTTTGATGAAAGTAGTTTTGTTTGACATACACCAGTCCTCTTGATTGAAACTCACCTAATGTTTTGGATACAAATGTTGGCCACTAGGTCCAAAACCGTTTATTTCTTGAAAAAACTGAGAATGAACATAAAGCTCAAATCAAAGCATTATTACCATTGTGACGCCTTCTTTCCTCTATGAGAAACTGTTGTTTTCCAAGATACTGAAAGATAAGAAAAATCTAAATGATAGATTTCATTTTTTGACGAGGGGGTTGCATTTGTACATACAAAAATTCTTACCTGTAAGGAAGCGTGTATTCCTCATCTGGCCATCCCAGTAATTTGGGCACTCTTGTTTATTAATTAAAGCTTATTCCTTTCTCAAAACCATCATCTTCCCATGACTTGTAAGTCAAAAATACCCACTAACAGGTAAAGTATCTGGGAGGAAAGTAACTCAGGAGAACACACCGACTGCTCACAGAACTCCTGCAGGGAGCCATAACAAAAACATCAGAGAAGCCAGGAGAAGGAACATCAGTTGCCGCTACGATCCAGCAGCAGCATCCAGGATCCAGAAACTCTAACAGTCAAATGGCCCAAAGGCTCTGAGAGAGATCCTTGGCGGGCCTTCATCTTACTGCGCAATCCCGTCCGAGAGACTATTCTCGTACTTCAAGGTGTCCAGACCACGTAGCTCAGAATGACACACAGCGTCTAGGATGCATTCATCCTCTACCCCAGACTGACTATTCAGGGGGCCTGGAAGTAGACTTTACATCACAGGAAGTAATGACCAGACTTACAAAGACCAAAAACACAGCTCCAGGAAAAGATGGCATTCACTGTAACTTCCTGAAGCAACGAGACCCCGGTTGCCTGGTATTAACTGCCATTTTCAACAAATGCAAACAGTTCTGCTGTCCTCCCAACTCCTGGAAGAAATCTATGACAGTGCTCGTCTACACCAAGCAACTGGAGACCCATCTCTCTCTGATCCACCATGTACAACTGAATGCCAGTGGCCTCGCAGCTAGGATCACAGACTGGTCACTGAACAGAGCAGCATCAGCTCCATCCAAAAAGGCCATCTTTATTCCACCAGCTCCTAATTGTTAAGGTTAAGGAGCATGGCAGGGTTCGGAAGGGGTCAAGCCAGTATGCTCAACACTCCAGCTGATCCTCAGACTGTGGAACATCTCACAGGGAAATTAGCTGGGGTGTATGTTGGATTGCAGAGGTTGAAAGTTGGCATTACGGCACCTATACCCCTTCCACTGATGTGCACTCAGCTCAGCTTGAAGATTGAGCCACCAGGACCTGTATTTAATGTATGTCATTTCTAGTGTATTTTTCCTATTGTTTAGAAATACGAATGGAAAGCGTGTTGTGATCGGTGCAAGCTATACGAGGGCTGAAAGACCGATCAATCAAGGTGATCAAGGTTTGGAAATAAAAACACTTACAAAAAATTCAGATTCAAGTTCTGCATGGCCTGCCACTGGGCCTCTGTCTCAGGGAAGCTTGTATCCCCTCAAAGTGTAACATATCTCAATCCTTTCCTCAACGAACCCATCAAGCCCATGAATTCAGGCTTCCAAGGTTCATCATGGATTGTTCAGTGAGACCTCAGTCGAACCCCAGCCTGTCAGACCCTCCTCTTCCCCCCAGATACTGAGACATGCACCTTTGAGCACAATGGTTTCTGACTCCAAGACTGCTGAAGGCAGGTCAAAGACTCTAAGAAACAGGGGAGACCTAAGGCAGGTAAGACTAGATTCTCTCAAATGAAAAGTGAGAAATCTCCCTCTTAAGTCCTCATCCAAGAAGATGAATTATTTTCTGACACACCTCCACCCCGCCTTTAAGTTGGGTGAGATTCCTTGCACCAGTACAGGTGCACCAGGTGCTCATAAGAAGCGTACCTGTCAGTGACTGGGATGTGGGCGGTCGAGCCTAGTGATTAGCACAGGAGTCTGACCCAGTAGTTAGCGCGGGTGTCGGTAGCCAGAATTGGAGCCAGAGTCAAAGGCAGGGCGGGGTGCAAGACAGGAGCAGAGCTGGAACAAAACAGCAACCAACCTGAGAACAACCAGGTGTAGGAGCTATCTCAGAAGTGGCTGAATACTTTAAGTAGCTGTTGAACTGCTACTGCTGCTAGACTTAAGAGCCGGTCTGCAGACTATTCCAACCACTCTGCCAGTGTAACCATTTAGGAAGCCTGCTACATGCTATCTGTGCTCATTAGGTTGCCCAGAGATGGGAACTTCTACAGGCCCTGATTCCTGACAATACTCGTTCCAGAATACCTAAAACTTGAAACTGCCAACGACCAAACGGGCAGGACTATCTGCAGCACCATCAAGGGAAAGAAGTGAGTGGATGATAAATGATTGGTACGCACAAGAGTGCTTCCACCCAAAAATCCTTCTCTTTGAGTACAAAGCACACATGTAAAGTAGTAATAATCTAGAGCACCCCAGAATATAGTTACCTAAAGTCTGAGATGGTATTGAGTGGCATCAGCAGCAGATTTCTAGTGGCCATCCTTTCTCCTAGCCATTGGGGAGATTAATGTCAGTGTCTTCTTGCTCATAGAAAATCCAAACTTCTCCAAAGTACACTCTCTAACTTATCTATTTATAGGTAACTCAAAACAAAGCATAACTCACAGTAACCCCTCATGGGCTGTTTCTCTAGCAACAGCAAAAAAACTCATAGTTTCTACTTATCAACAAAGCAGCTATTACAAGAAACTTAGACACAAGCACCCAGACCAAGGTCAACTATCCTTGTTAGTAACACTGCAGCTGTGCTAATGTTTTTGTCTGCCTAAGCAAGGCCAAATTCTTTCTCATTAGGTGGTGTCCTCACTTCCAACTTATGGTGGCTAAGTGCACAAGATGGCTGCGGGTTATGTCAAATCCAGTTCTCTCAGAAAAACACCAATGGTACCAACTTGCAGAGAAAAGGAGTCATTGGTACCGAAAGCTGGTGTAAGTAAGCCGGCACATCTGGCATCACCAAGGGACAGAAACCCTATCCATTATCCTCCATCAGGGGGTAGATACATTATCCCGGAGGACCTTACCATCTCTGCAAACCCAGAATTGCTAGTGGTTTAGGATCCAGTCCTATCCAGAATGGTCCACACATCCTCAGCTTGACACTCACAGTATCGTTGACTTGCTAGGACATAGTTAGACCACTAACTGATGGCACCACATGCATTGACGTAGAGGCTTCCTTTTTCTCTGATGAATGTGGGATCAGCTGGAGAACTTCACTGCCCTTGTCAAGATAGGAAGTCACCCCGACAGAGGCTTAAAAAAATCATGGGCACCTTCCCACTCCTACAAGCAAGAGAGACTAATCAACCCAGGACCGATGGTACTCCTCTCCATGAGCATAGGGTGCTCCAGGGCTCAAGCACCCACAGAAGAAAATAGGGAGTGCTCAGCTCCCACAGGGCCAGATTAATCTTTTATGGACCCCAGTGCCTGGACCATAGCCCTGCTCCACCTGTACTCCACCCCGAGGCTCCAACCCCACTCAGTCTTTTCCCCCTGAAGCCCCGCCGCCACTCGCATTGGGGGAAGGGTGAAGAGGAACACCCACCAGCAAAAATAAGTCAGTGCCTTTGTCCAAGAGGATCACCCCATTACACCTGTGATGCCTCACACTAGGTTTCTGAGATCCATATATAAGACATTATGACTACAGAAGATCAGAATGGAGTCAAGATAGGCATCCCCACATGAGGAAGAACTTCAACCCACTCAGGTATGCTCTGAGGAAGAGGAGCAATCTCACCAGGTTGAGCCACCAGCCCCTGCATGTGTATCGTGGTCTTCACCAGATAAAGTGGTCACAACAGCTTCACCATCACCACCTGATAGCTATAGGCAATGCTGAGACCTCCTAAGGAGACACACTCCACAACCACCTGAGGAAATTACAGGACACCCCTCATAAGCTACTGGATATCTTCCAGAACATGGGTCCTGGTGAGATTGCTCTGCCAAAAAAAAGGTCATCTTAGAACTGCCATTTGTCTGTACCCCATCCACAAAAGGATTGATTACAGATATCTCCTTGCCAGGTTGGGAAGCCCACCTCGACAGACAGGGTACCTGCACCCACTAAGAATCCAGTTGCACATAACATTTTCTGGATCTGTGTGCAGTACACGAAGCCTGCAAACAATTCCTGCTGTTTATTCAGAACTTTCATTGTCAGATCATGTCAAACAACATGACAATAGTTCATTATATTAACAAACAGGGAGGAGCAAGGTCTTTCCTTCTCTGAATAGAAGCTGCTTGTCTCTGGAACTGGTGCATTCACCAAAAGATCACCCTCTCAACAAGGGAACTACACAACTTGGTGTAAAGAGCATCTTTCTTGTTGTGGGAATCACTGTGTCTCTCAAGAGAACAAGAAATGTCCAAATAATGCCCACCACCAAGGTGACTCACAAGCAGTATTCATTGAGGAGGAGCGTACAAGGAACCCTGCTGAATCACAGACTGGAGGACTGCTCTGCTGAAGGACACACCTACTGTAGAAGCTTATTTGATTTAACTATACCTATGATTTAACTATCCACTATACAAGTGGATTTATTCTGGATGCATGGCTTGAGTTTTCTAAGGCTTGGAGAAATGGATTTAGTTATTTAAAAGTGTACAAAGTTCATTTATGCACCTTACAGTTAATATAAAAGGAACAATAATTCATGTTAATTTCCTAATCCAATTAATTAACAAACCTTATGCAACCAAAGAATGATTTAATAAATACTTCTCTAAGTTTGTTGTAGAGTTTTAATCATTAGAGGCTTGATTTCCCATCTGTGTAACTCTAGCTAAAGTCAATGGAGTTAAGCTGATGTAAATTGGAGAAACACAATGGTGAACCAGGTGTTGGCGGTGTATAAGATGATTACTTCAGTTGTATATAGACATTTGATAAAGGATCGTATTCTAAATCGGTTTTGCTCTTGAATTTGATAGTTAACTATGGAATCGATATTCAAAAATAGTGAGGTGACCTAGGAGCACAAGTCCCATTGAAATGAATGAAAATATATAACAAGCAATTTTCAACTTACATTGAACTAGTGCTCCTAAATCACATAGGTGCTTTTGAAAATCTCGCTCTCTACAAAATTTGTCTTTTCTTTCACCACAATTGTTGTTTGCTGTTTCCCCCTTCTCAACCTCTTTGCACGTCTGGCAATTGTAATAGACCAGAACTCTCAAAAAGATCCAAAAGATCTTTCTGCAAGTGACAGAAGCTAAATAATTCAAAGCTATGGGTAAATCTCCTAATTTAACTTCACCTCCTTGTGCAACATATACTATGGGGTATGTAAATTTACCTACTATCTGGAGACCCTCTACAACATCCAAGTAGAACATAGTGAGTTAATGGCAGAGGCATCAGCTTTTTTTCTAAAGGGAAACATTTTGAGAAAAACAGTCCAAGAATCCATTTTTTGCAGGCAAAATTTATACTCCCATTTCTGTGCCCCCAAAATGAAGGGTGGCTGCAAATCTGAGTACTTGTGCCTCCATCTAATGCGAATATGCTTTCAAGTAGTAAACCATATTTGGAGACACAAAAATGTAGGCACAATTTGTACCTGCAAAAGGGAAAACCTTTTTGCAAAAGATGCTCTAAACATCCTGGTTCTTAAAGTAGTCTTAAATAAAGCAATGCCCATTGAACTTCTCCCTCTTCCCCTGCCAAAAAAACAGCATCGGGAGTGAACAACCCAACATCATTCATGAACTCCATTGTAAAATGTCATGCATCAGGCTGATCCCCTATTTGGCTCTTTTCTGTGGCTTTTCCTCTTCCTTTTCCTGGTGTTTGTTTGCGAAATAGCCCATGCCAGGCATGCTATCATCCAACCAAACTGTAAACATTTAGAATGCCATTTCATAATTCTTCATACAGTATTGTTTAATTTGGATCATTTGGTAACTCACCCAAGAGTGAACCCAATTCACATTCAGCTTCCTTTTAATTTTAGGGGAACATAAACTTCACTTCATCCCAGCTCTCATTGGCCCCTTCTTAGAAGTGACACTGATACCTCAGCCTGACCTGCGGAATGTAATGATTCCCATTTTCCATGACATGATGGATTGGGAACAAAGGCGCAGTGGCAACTTCAAACAGGTAATGTGTGTAAAGCTGTTTAGCAGGGAAGATTGACATTCAGATTTTTCTCAGGCAGCCTTGACACTGAACTATTAACTTGTTAGCAGAATCTGTGAGGGAGCAGATGGAGAAATGACAACCTTCATTTGAGGGAAGATGGTAGAATTCTAGGCTAATGGCTCTTGAAGACCCTTTGGCCCTCTAAGCTCTCCATGTGTTTGTTCAATATTTTGGTGTGGCTAATTTAAGATGGGGATAGGGTATTCTAGCCCCATTGAAGTCAATGGCAAAACTTCCTGTTGGGTTGTTTTATTTTTCTACTTTAGTAATATAAATTGGGGGAAAAAAAGATAATGAAGAAGAAACTCAAGAACGATACCGTGATGGCTTACTGACATAATGTCTGATATCTGTTTGCCCACCCATCAAAAGACTGATTTTTATGAGAAACCACGTTCTGCAAGTATCCAACTATTCTTGCCTCTCAAGTACTAGCTTAGGCATCAAGTAAGGAGCTGCTAAGTATGCCATCTGCTCTTTCGGCTCCCACTCAGTTCTTTCAGGCTGCCTCAAACCGCTTCACTGTGCTCTGCTTCCTGCTGTTTCAAATGAAGCAAAGCAGAAGTATTTGAATTGGTGTCAGGCAATGATAAGGATTGGAGTGGGAGCTGTAGGAGCAGTTGGAATATTTGGAAACACAAAACAAACTATGCGAATGGAGAAGCATGTGATGTAAATGGTTTTTTCCATCACATTTTTTAAACACGTTAAAAGAATTGTAAAAATGTTGATGAGGACTAATTGGAAAAACAGATTCTGCATAAGCAAAGCACTGACTTTCTGATTCTCTCTGTATTGATCATTGGCTTAAAGGTACGCTGTAATTATGAGTCATGATTTAATTGAGCACTTCAATAATAGACTAGTTTCTCCTCTAGTTTTTCAGTCACTAAGTATCTCTATTGCCAGAGGGGAGGTCATTCTCTTTTGATGTATTAATAAACAAAGCAACCTTATCTACATTTGCTCAATAATCAATACAGGTACAAATATTTTATGCAGTGATTTTCAGCTATAAAACCTTTATTCTCCAACTCTTCTTGACAGATGACTCGGAATTTCAGTGCATCTGCTATATACATTACATTGGAGTCAGGGTAGGTTTTCAATAGCAGCAGGAGTAACTATAAGCCCCAAACTGTTAATCCCCGGATTTAAAGAGTGGGATGTGGGAATCAGAGAGAGTTGGTTTTATATTAAGGTCCAAAAAATGACTTGCTCTTGCAGCCCTGCAGTAAGAATTCAGGCAGTCTCGTTGGGCTGCATGCTTTTTTGTTTGACTCTATAAATAGCTAGCTGCCTTAGCAGCAGCAAATGCTACTCAGCCTGTAGTTTTAGAGTTACATTGCTTCATTTAAATTAGTCCAAAAAAAATCCTCAGGGATAACAGAAGATGAAGTAACCTATCCTGAAATTTACATTTCTTAACGATAATACTAGGGAATCCATTTAACAAAACCTCTTACAGAAAAAAATGCTTTTTTTTTCAATTTGCTCAAACCTAATTTAAGTACAAAGAAGCCTTTTATATGCATATGTTCCAGGTGGAGGCAAAACTGATTGACAAATTGGATAGCTTGATGTCTGAAGGCAAAGGTGACGAAACGTACCGAGAGCTCTTCAACAGCATGTGAGTAATAAATTGGTTTTTAATTCATTCATTTGTTCAGTTTGATGGATTAGCTGCTAAATATCATTGTGGACAAAAACTGCAGAAAGAGCTGTGATCTCGGAATGCTTTGTCTTTTCTGAAACCTGTGAAATAAAGGCTAGTTGCCTAAATAAAGTAATGTATCTTATTTTATCTTTGATGACTAGTTGTGCCTATGTTATACCATAAACCGTTCTCTATTATCACTCATACTAATTTTAAAATCAGAAAAGCCAAAGAAGCTTAGTAGGTGGGTGGGATGCAGTTAGAACATGAATTTTGTACATCACATTTGTAAAACATGAGCGTAATAAATAGCTGTTAGTTAAATCATTCTCATAATTGATCAAAATTTGCTATTGTCCAAATAACGTTTCACTTGTTGATTTCCTGATGGATTACAGAATGACTGATTAGAATTATTATATGAGATTAATCTTTTTACAAATGATTTTTAGATATTGCATAGGTTTTAATAATTGGCATGTCATTGGTTCATAACATTAGACTCTAATGGTGAAAGAGGACAAATGCTTCCTTGATACTGAAACTCCTAGGACTGCCCATGTGTTATCCCTGCTGACTGAAATTGGTGACCATCATGGACACAAAAACATGAACTGATTCCCCCCCCCCCCCCCATTTCAACTCCAACTATGTGGGAGACCTATTTGTAGTCACTTTAGAACAAGATATATTATTCCTCCACTGGATTCCATTTTATATGTGTATTTCCCAGTGCTATTACACATACAGTATTTTTTCTTTATTAGGTTTCAACCTTTTTAAGTGGAAGGGAAAAGTGATATTTTAGCTTTATTGCTCTAGAATTAAAAACAATCGCATTTATGTTTTTTTGTTGGTACATATGCCAAGCAAATAATACTCTATAATTCCATTGTGGGGGAAAAAAACCTATAATACCAAAAGTAATGCTTCTGCCCATAACATACAGAGAAGGAAAGAGAAGTTTATCAGGTGAAATTACAGCTGAAGAGTATAGTAAAAGATAATTTGTGTAGTAATCATTCTTTAAACATTAGGATCAAGTAAAAATAATAAAAGCTAAGAAAATTTTCAGAGATTTTAATAACAATGTAATATGATTTTAAGACAACAGCATTAAAGGAGAAGTTCTTTTATGAAGTTATAAAACCTGCATTTACTCCAGTGCACAAGCGTGTCATTCACTGATTGAAATGACTTCTAGTGATCTCAGAAAATATATTGGTATCTGAAATCTAATTCTTGAAAAAGCTGAGTGTTGATTTTGAGATAGATTTTAAAAAGGTAGTGGAAGAATGGGTAAAGCATTTTCTAAACCCAGTTATTTAAGAATAATTATGTGTAATTTTAATTTATAAGAAGTCGCATAGTACTTTTCCTGACTGGAGGGGCATAGGTGCATATGGATCTAAAATGGAGGACACTACCGTAACACGTGATTTGAGAAAAGGAATCCTGAAAATGTTAAAACCTTTGTAGTCATTATTTCAAGGGATCAGATTCTTAGTGTCAAGGACTCTGAGATTTTCTTCCATCATCAATTTAAGCAGCTATTATTGGAGGGTTTTGTCACAAGCCTCCTTGATTTAAAAATAGTGCGCATATGATTAGACTGAGGTGATGATAAAATGATGTGCACATTAGTTCAAGGAAGTGGAAAGCACCAGCACAGTTTACAAGCAGTCATAGTTTTGTTTTGGGAAATGGAACTACATGCATTTTACATGATCAAATATGAGTCTTCAAATTGCCCCGTAATCTCACCAAAATCAACAGATTTACCTACCGATGCCTACAACAGACCCTGAATTGAGTTGTTGCAGCATTCAGAAGTTATTGTGTTACAGAGAGACTTGTCGGATAGTAATGCCTCACATTCCCAACCAGTAAATTTAGAGGGAGACGCCTGAGTAGTGTAAGCTTGAAGCAGGATTGACCTCTGTCACGACCAGGGCATGAGTGGTCAGGCCTACTGGCTGGAGCCAGGAACCAGAACCAAGGGTCAGAGTCAGGAATCAGGAGTCAAGCCAAGTGTCAGAGCCATAGGCAGGAGCAAGCAGGAAAGTGGGGCTAAAGTGGATTGGAGCATATGTTACAATTGAAAAAAGTACAGAGAAGGGCAACAAAAATAATAAGGGGTGTGGAACAGCTGGCATTTGAGGAGAGATTAAACAGACTAGGATTTTTCAGCTTGAAAAAGAGATGACTAAGGGGAGATATGATAGGGGTCTATAAAATCATGAATAGCGTGGAGAAAGTGGATAGGGAAGTGTTATTTACCCCTTCATATAACACAAGAACCAGGTGTCACCCAATGAAATGAATAGGCAGCAGGTTTAAAACAAACATAAGAAAGTATTTCTTCACACAATGCACAGTCAACCTGTGGAACTCGTTGCCAAGGGATGTTGTGAAGGCCAAGTATAACTTGGTTCAAAAAAGACTTAGATAAGCTCATGGATGATAGGTCCATCAATGGCTATTAGCCAAGATGGTAAGGAACACAACTCCATGCTCTGTGTCCCAAAGCCTCTGACTGCCAGAAACTGGGACTGGATGACAGGGGATGGGAATCACTCAATAATTGCTCTATTCTGTTCATTACCTCTGAAGCACCTGGCCCTGCCCATTGTCAGAGGACAGGATACTGGGCTAGGTAGCCATTGGTCTGACCCAGTATGGCTGTTCTTATATTCAGGACAGGAGCAAGATTAGAACCAAGGCAGGCACAGAAGTGATAGTGGCTGTGGGCATACACAACCAGCAACCCTGCTGCTGAGCTTAAACTGCCTGCTGCTGGCTCCCCTCAGCCAATCAGGTGGGCCAGTCAATCAGTCCATCCTACCACAACCCATCTGAACTCATTAATCTGCCTGGAAGCAGGGCTGACTAATCCTCAAATTCAGCTGAAGGAGCTCACTCCTGACAACTAACTTTCAGTGCCCAAATCAGGTGGGGAAATATCAATTCTTTCATCAATAAGACCTTAATATTGCAAAGGGCTTGTGTACAAGTCTAGCTAATACTAGGATTAAGAACTGTGTGCATTCTTCCACACTGTGTGCATAAAGTCCAGTGTCTAACAAGAACTGAATGATGAAAGCAGGCATTCTCCAGGTCAGACAAAAATGGGGAGGGGCTGGAAAGCAGTGATAAAAAGATCACAGAGAAGAGATATTAAAATAGTGTGCACAGAGTTTCTGATACAACATGCAGGAGAAAACAGAAGCTTAACTGAAACGCCAGTCATTTCTCTCAAATTCTATCTTGATCTTGCCGTTATAAGCCTGGGGATGTGTTTGAGTGGCTCTTTTGTTATGAATGTTTTCTCTGTGCATTATCTGTGAAAGATGAATGATGCAAAAGAGAAGTCAGTAAGCTGTCAAATTGAAGAAAGCAATTTGTTTGTTTGAATAAAGACATTTAATATATTCATACATTCTCAAGTAGAAGCTGTATTGTGTGTGTGTGTGTGTGTGTGTGTATATATATATACACACACACACCACACACGCACACACTACACAGCTTTATATATGTGTATATATAAAAGAGAACTTATGTAAGTCAGATATACAGTAGACTCATCCTTTTTTAGAAAAGTTAGATTTCTGCAGTTTTTAAAAGCATACTAAATATTCTTGTTTTTAAATTTAGTTTGAAATAATCTCATTTAAAGTAAGGTTGAAAAGCAATGTGAAGAGAGAAATGTGGTCAGTATTGTCTTCTAGCTATACAATAGTCTTGATTCTCCTCTTGCTTCTTCCATACAAAAATTGATGTTAAAAGAATGTTATGGTGCAAAGATAAGTATTCCAAAGTTAGGAAATGCCAGAATTAAGTTTGCCCATGCATTCATTCTGAAAAGCAGTGTGGCTAGTGAAAGAGACATGGATTTGCCATATTATAATTCTAAGGTTCCCCTCTTTGAAATTGGGAGAATGATACCTGTCTGCCTCCTAAGATAGAGGTGTGAGGCCTTGCTCAATGATATGGGCTGTGAAGTGCACAGAAGTAGCACCAGACAGTGGTAGGTCTCCTCCTAACTCCCAGCCCTGTATACCCTCCCCTATGTCAAAGTATAGGGAGCACTGTGTATATAGGAGTCCGAATGAGGCCTGAGACCATGCTCAGTGAAGCTGGTATACAAGAGTTCTGTGGGGCTGAGCATGCTCAGTGTAGTTGAAGGTGAGTGGAGCTGGCCACCTTCCCACTGCAGATAGAAATGTTCTGAGATTTTACCTATTGAGCATGTGCAAATAGCAGTTTTTTGAGGCTCCTAACTCAACCAAATATTAATGGATTTTCATGGGGACAGGATCCACTATCATGCCAAATTCTAAATCTGTGTACCAAAGCACAGAGGCCCTAGAGCTCTTCAAATAAATGGTTGGGAAAAATGTTTTAGCATTGACAAAACCTCCTATTTTACCCAACCCTGGTCTCTGAAGTGGCTGAACAATTTTTGCTGAAAGTTTAAAAAATCTTAGCTTCAGGCAGAGAGGAAATGTTGAAAATTTTATTCCAAATGGTTAAAACTTGGCAGCATTATAAGCAAACAAAACCAGGGGTTTATAAAGGAAAGTATTAGGGCACCTTTATAATAAGTTTCAGAGTAGCAGCCGGGTTAGTCTGTATCCGCAAAAAGAACAGGAGTACTTGTGTCACCTTAGAGACTAACAAATTTATTAGAGCATAAGTTTTCGTGGGCTACAGCCCACTTGTTCGGATGCATATAGAATGGAACTTATATTGAGGAGATATATATAGACACATACAGAGAGCATGAACAGGTGGGAGTTGTCTTACCAACTCTGAGAGGCCAATTAAGTAAGTGGAAAAAAAACTTTTGAAGTGATTGTACTGCGCTATCTTGATTATCACTTCAAAAGTTTTTTTTCACTTAATTGGCCTCTCAGAGTTGGTAAGACAACTCCCACCTGTTTATGCTCTCTGTATGTGTGTGTGTATATATATATCTCCTCAATATATGTTCCATTCTACATGCATCCGAAGAAGTGGGCTGTAGCCCACGAAAGCTTATGCTCTAATAAATTTGTTAGTCTCTAAGGTGCCACAAGTACTCCTGTTCATTATAAGTGTCACTGTCAGTTCCCATACAATATTACTTTTACCCCAGGAAATCTGTTCACTTCAGTGTGTAATCCTAATTTACCCTAATATAAGGGAGAGGAGAATTAGGCACAGTACATTTACCACTCGAAATCCTTTGGTTATTTAATATTTAAAGGAATGAAACTATCAGTGTATAAATGGCATGTACTGAGTGGGCAAATGTTAAGTTAAAGGAGAATTTTTTTAAAAACCACCTCTCAGTAAAAAGCTTTTCCTGTAGCAATTACGCTACAGTTAAACTGTGTGGGTGCAGAACTATTGTAGAGTGAGTGAGGAAAAATCTGTGTTAACAAGTTGGATGTCCCATTGAAAGGGAATTTTGAAATGCTCGATGTTCTTTTCTAGGTGATAGTATTCAGTAGAATGGAGCAAAATTTTTCAGTCAAATAGTACATTTGCCAGAAAATGCAGTTTTGGGGAGACTGAAACTGTGAATTCAGGTTGAATTCGGTGAATAGTTTTGGCTGAATAAAAAAATAAAAGGAAAAATTTGGAAAAAGTCAAGTTTGTTTTGACATTTTCTAAATAAACAATTTCAATATTTCATTTCTAATTGACATTTAATTTAGAACATGTTGTTTTGAATGGACCTGAACTAAATGTTTTTGTTTTTTAATTTAATCGAGAAAACCTAAAAAAATTCAGTTTCTATTGGAAACAAATCAATTATTTTGCATATATTTTGGTTTAGCTACCGAACTGGAAAATCAGTTATTCACTCAGCTCTAGTCTTCAGTTTCTTTCTATTTTCTGAAGTGTTAGCATGTAACCCATGCAGTTAGCATGTAATGAAATCTAAGAACACAAAAAAAATGTTATAAATCTGGGAATGTATTAAGGTTTTAAAATGTTTATACATTTTATAAATCTGATTATATTTGTATGTGTTTTGGTTTTGACATGGCTAACCTAGAAATCCATTTGCTTTGTCAATGCTTCCTGGATTAGAATTCCACTCTTTGGTCCCTATCCTAGGTAAGATATTGTTAGTAAATTGTGCTGCTTGTGAGAAGAGTTCAAAATTAAATCTGTGAATATTGCAGACATTGCCAAGGCATTTAAGATACTGTTGAAAGTAAAGTGGTTGCTATGGTGACAGATAAAAATAAATGTTGAAATTGCTTTGGGTTTGTTCTTTCCAGCCTCCTGAAGAAAATTGAGCGGGAAACGTGGAGAGAAAGTGGTGTTTCATTAATCGCCACTGTAACTCGACTAATGGAAAGGTTACTGGACTACAGGTGAGCAATTGTCACATGATATATATTGAGAATATGGAAGTATTCAAAGTTCTGACAACAAAATTGTCCTGCAGGTTTTGATAACTGGAACATGGAGACTTTCACCACTAGGTTACCGGTTCAAATATGCCTCTGGGTTGGGAGTGACCAAAAGTCATCATCTAACAGCTGTTTCACAGCCTAAGTGAAATTGTTATTAATATTATTTCAGTATTATTATTTGGATGGAGGTACCATCCAAAATTAGGCCCATTGTGGTAGACACTACAGGTACATATAACAAGAGACCATTCCTGGCTGAAGAGCATAAATCTAAATAGCACAGACAGAGGAGGGAGAAAGGAAGTATCATTACCCTAATTTTTATAGATGGGGAACAGAGGCACAAAAGATGACTTGCCCAAGATCATCCAGGAAGTCTGTGACAGAACCAGTAATTGAACCCAGATCTCTTGAGTCCCAGTCCGGTGTCTTAACCTCCAGGGCTGATATTGTGTTTCCAGACCCGAAGGGAAAGGTCCACCCATCAAAATCTATCACGGTTGTCATTTTTATTTACAGTTTAAGAGAAAAGCTGAAGGATTTAGTTGTCATGGAGACTGAACTCTTAACTTCTAGATAAATGCCAGTGCTACATCTCTTCTGTGGATAAATAGAACTTCAATCTCCTGGATTGTCAGTCCAGCACCTTTCAAAGCACTGCATTCACTGGCAGTTTTAGTTTTCCTTAGTAACTGTGTGGGGGTAATGTCCATCATTTTAATGCAAGGCTGTCACGCTTATACTGTTTTTCTTCATGTGTTGTCATTAGCAGCCCTAAGTAGTTTTATCTTAACTTTTGATCTAGAGGTGGGATATACAGCCTGTGCAAGCAAGAAAAAGGCGACATAAGGGCAAACACATCTGGATCTGCTTTCTGCCAGTGCAGAATGCCCTGAGGCTGTATTGTTTTAATTAGTTTGCTTCTACTTAATTCTGTTTTATGAAATGTGTTCCTAGTTCAGAGGGGGGAAACTGTATTGTCCTACAGTGTAGATGTTCTGACTTTTGTTACATTTTATTTTTAGGGACTGCATGAAAATAGGAGAAGTGGATGGTAAAAAGATTGGCTGCACTGTTAGCCTGTTGGTTTGTATAATAACCTTTATCTCTTTTACACTCAAGCAATTAACCTTACATAATAAAAATCTATACCTTGTATGAGAAGTATATTTTTACTAACCTACTTCTCAATGCACTCCAAACAACAGGTGTAATTAATGCCAGTGAATTCAGAACATACATTTATACCATCAAATATGGATGATATTTAAAAACATACTGATATAGTTCAATATAATATAATTTGATGGTATGACTACAAGTTGCTGATCTGATACAATAGCTAGAGCCTGATGGAATAGGATAAAGTTCAGGATATTTCAGAATGAAGTTGATGCAGTTTTCTTGTGCTTTTCCTTCAGTGTTCATAGTGAGAATCCCCCTAGTATCAGCTCATAGGCGTTTAATAAATCTTACTAGAAAGTAACTTTTAAAGAAAATTCAAACCAAAGATTTGTACATTCCTATAAATCTGATTAGTTTCTGTGGCTTTTTTAAAAATACACAACAAAACTCACCTGGATTCCTAACTCTGTCCTCTCCTTTTCCCAGCAACAGGCCTCAGCTACTCTTATATATGAAAAATATCTTTTGAGGAGTTGTTCTCCCAATTCCTCTCTCAATAGAACTAGAAAATGTTTCTCTGGGCCTGCTGTTCTCACTTTTGATGGGCCTTTATCTCATTTTAGGTTTGAGATATACCCTCCCACCATCCAATATCCCAAGAATGTACTGTGCAAATTGTGAATCCGTATTAATATTATTTTCTATTAATTATTGCCTGTTAGTGAGGTGCGTTTTGATCCTAGGCCAAGATTCATTGAGAGGCTTTGAACTTCTGTGAACTTCAGAAATTTTCAAGTTTTGTTATGAAACCATGCACCTGTGCTGTTTTAAGTGGTAACTGAGAATTATAGGGCACAAAACTAATCTAATTATTAGTTATTCCTGGAGAAGTTTTTGAATGATAAAGGATTTCTTCTATATGAGCACAATACTTTCAAAATAGGAACGATATATGTAACTTGATTATAGGACAACTTGCTCACTATCAGGTTACCCGGGTTTAAAAGGAAGTAAAAACATTTGGTTATTTGCGTTCTAAAGTCAATTTTTACTACAAGAAATGACCCATAATTTGTATAAAATGAACACACACAAAAATAGAGCAAAACAAACATGGAATACTCTAATAGCATCCTTGAATGGGATTTCACAAACTGTAGTGATCTCTTGTCAGGCTAAGAAATATTTTGTGATTCCCTCCACTGGGACAACTTAAGCCTAATAATCAGTAGGCAAAACTATGCATCTCTAACACACCCCAAGAATTAACTAATTTTAGAGTGTGAAAGGTGAACCTTCATTATGCAGAAAGAACACAAATTTTAAAACACTATGATGGATGATGCTCTCAGAAGATGTTCCGTGCAAAGTTAAACTGGGGAAATACGCTGATTTTAATCACTGTCAGTCATCAGGAGGCAATGGTATTTCATTTTTATTGGCACCATTGAAAAGAAACCTGACTTGCAAAAGCAGGAGGGTGGAAATGGCATGGAAATTGAGCTTTCAGGGTCCACACTGAACCTAGGTCCTACACCTCCAAAGAAATATCCAAAATCTGCTGCGTTCCTGCCTAGAGAAAGTCCACTGCATCATCTTGTCACAGGAAAGGTGTCTCATTTTGCCTTACAGTGACACAGTCAGTGCTGCCATGTCAATTGTACCTTGGAGTGAAGGAATTAGTAATCCACTTATTTCCCATCTCCTCCACTCCCAAAGTTCTCTAAAATTCTGATGGTTCTTGAACAGCTGCACCTTTCCCTTTGTGAATAGTGAAACAAGGAAACAGCTACAAATTTCTTTTTTGTGCCCAGGAAGGCCAATTTCCAAGTTTCTGATGAATGTTCCCACCCTAATGTGCAGTATAGTTATATTCCAACCACAGAGAAGGTTTCAGCTTGCGTAAGTGCCCTGAGATGTCCGCACAATAGGCTAACATGCTACACAAGATGAATTTCTGAAGATTGCTGAGGGAAGCCTGCACTTCTGCTCTTAATCTGAAAAGTCAAATTGTCACTCAACTGCATGAGAGCCACCACACTTCAGCTTGGAAGAGAAGTTGCTGGTGAAATAAATTCATGTCTACCACAGAGCAATGCAAAAAGTCAAGAATTTACTGGATGGCCTTTAATGAAGCTTGCTCCTTCAACAGCTTCGTGAAGGATTGGGAATATTTTTTCAAACATTTTCTTAGCAGCAAGAGTGTGACTGATATACAAAATTGTAAAGTCATGCGTCATTAAGTGTAGTGTTTTGGTTTCATGTCACCACACTACTATTCTTACACCTCCTTGACTTGATACTATCCATGTAGATTATAATACACCCTTCCCACTGAATGTGGAAATTTTGTACTGCTTCCTAAAATGTCTCACATTACCATTTTTCTGTAGTGCACACTGTCACAGCTTTACAGCACAGCAAGTTGTCTTCAGCAGAATCATCGGTCTGATGAACTCTAGGAGCTACGTCACACCAGACACGCTTTTTTGACTCATCAAGTTGAATTGCTAAGTGCTGATTTTTTTAAAGTACTTGCTCTCAGACATCCTGAACCATGTCACTAATGTCGGACAAAAAACAGTTTTATTTGAAAAAAGTACTGTTTTTAGTTTATTAGGTGCTACAGGCCCTATGATTTTTGAAACCATATCTACTGTGCAGGGAATTATAAGATTTTCTGCAAGGGTCTGTGCTTTACATGGTCATGTGATTCATAAAGATACCACCGAAAAAGGACATTTTATTGATGTTGCTACTTTGAAAAAGTGATGTTGAATTTTTCAAGCTGCCTAGTTTTCTTTGGAAAAAAAATCCCTATTAATGGCTGTCTAATTTCTAAAGATTACCTTGTTTGAAGGTGTTATACTCTTCATAGACTGCACATTATGGCTTAGAATCATTTGATGAAAAAACATGTAGCATATTTCTCATTGTATTTGCACAAATTCTTTTTATTTTCTGAGCTGTTAATGGAGCAACCTGCCACTATCCATTCCACAGAATGTTCTATCTCCAGTCAGAAATGAGCTTCAACAAAGACCTGAGTAACTTATACAATACAGGTGCGTGAGGAGCAACAGAGCTCTTAGTCCTTAGCAAGTAGAGCCAGTCTGGTATTACAGTTCAGTGCCACGTCTTGTCATGATCTGCATGCATGGATACTTGCACTTCATTGCTGTCCGAGTAACATTTTTTTATGGGCCTGGTGCTGTTTTGCATTCCAGGCACACGTGCAAGTATAGCTTTAATATTTTGTCTTTTTTGTATTTTAGCAGATGCTCCAGCAGCTGCTGCACCGCTAGCTGTGCTTCTCAGATTATAGTATTATGGTGGCCTTGAAGGGACATGCTATTGCAGAGCTCATGTTGTGTCTCCATTTTTATCCGTTTAAAAATATACACTTATTTTTGTAACATTTTACATTTTTTCTCTGACTTCCTAAACAACTTTCCCTGAGATTCTGTCACAGTGCTCCTCCCCATCTTTCTCACTTTAGTGATTGTAACCCACAGTTTGGGAATCTGTGGTATAGACAAGAACATCCACAGTTTATTCCAACAGAGGGGCACATTGGCAACTTGCTGAGAGCCCAGAAGAGATGCATAATAACATGGAACAGATGACAATCTTGAATGTGCAGGCGCACCCTGCAGCTTTAAGGCTGTAGCGTGCAGTGATGTATCTTGATCTGAACAGACCAGTTACAAAATTAAGCATTGCATGCTGGGACCTGTATGTGCATGCCCTGCAATTCTATCTTCAAGATGACATCATTTGTAGTGTATGGTGTAAAACACCATTCTCCTACTGCTGGCCTTGGAATACCTGTTTTAGGGCCTGTACTACTCTGACAAAGAGAATTAAATATTGAACATAATGGATAGCTCAGTGGTTTGTGCATTGGCCCGCTAAACCCAGTGTTGTGAGTTCAATCCTTGAGGGGGCCATTTAGGGATCTGGGGCAAAAATCTGTCTGGGGATTGGTCCTGCTTTGAGCAGGAGGTTGGATTAGATGACCTCCTGAGGTCCCTTCCAACCGTGATATTCTATGATTCTGTAAAGTTTCAAAACTGCATGCAGGACTTTATTCATGTGACACCCACGTCCGTCACTAAGACTGACACATCAAAAATCTCCAATAACTCTGAAAACCTGATTCCACCTCCTTCAATATAAGTTCAAAATAGAATGTTTTTTATATTTGAGACATGGTATGCAATAGTCATGCATCAGTTACCAGCTTTATGAGCATAAGTCAGAGCTGAAGAAATCACATTCTCTTTCAGGGTTATTTTGTTTATAACACTTGAATAGTTCTTTGCAATGCTGCCAAAGTCATCCTGGCATTGTGCTATCACACAGTGAAGGGTAAACATACAGTGGAGTAGATATTTTGTTAAAATATGAATACAAAAGCCAGAGTGCTTTCAATTTTTTAAATCAATGTAGAGCTTTCAATGAGACATTAAATGGCTTCAGTGGCGCTTGATAGAAGTACAGATGTATTTTTTAGATGGCTGAATTGGTGTTTTTGAGTAAAATGATTCAAATAGATAAAACATGGGATTTTAGTTCTAGCAGATTCTGACTTTTGTGCGGGAGAATAATTTTAAAAATATTCTGGATATTTGGATTGTTCTCAACAAAATGTAAGAGGCCTATTTATAAGGGACTACATGTACTGCTACATGTACTGACCTTTATCACTTGCCCTTGTAAACATGCAACTTCTTGAAACTTGCATGTATTTCTGCAACATTAGGTTTGATGTGTATGTTCTATACACTTAACAATTACTTCCAACACCAATTTTTGGCTATTTATTCTGCCATTTTACATTGTCACAAACATTTTGTTTAACCACCTATATAATTTTTTTTTCCGCAGAACTTTTATAAGACCGAACTGAATAAGGAGGAGATGTATATTCGTTATATCCATAAGCTATACGACCTGCATCTGAAGGCACAAAACTTTACAGGTAATTGTTGGTACATACAACCTAGAAAAAAATATTTAGAGTTAAATTGTGACTTATGCACTTTCACAGTCATAGTGAGGTCATAGGCAATAAGACACCTCCTTTAACCCCTTTGCAGGTCACCCAGATCTTAGAACCAGGCAAGCTTACTTTCCCCAAAGCAGGTGGGCAGGGAATATGCAGAGCGTTGGCTCTATTTCACACACTTCCCCTACTTGCTGCCCAGAGGAGCTGTGCTACGTGTGATAGACAGTAACCGTATAAGGTAGCAATGAATTTATTACTCTCTCCCACCCAGGAACAAGTGGGATTGAAAGACAGAATTGTGATTAAACTGTCTCTCTCTGAGTCACAGCGCCTCTTGGCATTACTGTTGGGTTGGTGTGGCTTACAACCCACCCCAGTTTGTGTTTCCAGTCACAATTTAGCCCATATTGATTCACAAAACTGACTTGGAGTTAAATGAGGCAACTCCTGGATTTTCATTCTTTCTGTTTAATAATTTAGAAAGAGTGTGAAGGGTTGGGCTGCTCGAATCAGATGTGTTTCTGCACTAAGGTTGAATTACCAGGGCTTTTGAGCCTTCACACGTTTCTGTCATGAATGAAGAATGGAAATACCAAAGTTTTCTTTCCTGTTCCAATGGAGTCCTTTGAGAGAATACAACTAGGACATGTATTTCCAGCTGTACTCCATACACTGCTGTGATTCCATGCAGATAAGAAAAAATAGGGACATTTTGGTATTCTTAACACATTTAAATTGATTGTAAAACAGAGAGAGAGAGAGTTTGGATTTTCTCCAAGTAGTGTATTTCCCACTGTTTGGCACCATTCATTCATTTATAGATTTTAGGGCCAGAAGGGACCATTAGATCTAGTCTGATCTCTAGTTCAGATATCACAGGCCATAGAATTGTACCCAGGAAATTGATATGAGGTGCTGGTTCATAATACAGTTATGTGGTCACTTCAGTGACCTGTTATTTTCTTAAAGCCGCTACATAATTGCATTCCAAAATCTAATCTTCTGTTTAAAAAAAAAAAATCATCTTGCCCTTATGGTTTCAACGATACCCTTAAAAATGTGAAGGAACGTAACCAATGCAGTTATGTCTGCCTAAGTCTTCTTGCATCTTATAGGGCCATTGTTTCAAGCAGTCTGAACTGTGTCAATTCATCTGAATGGGGAACTAACTCTGAAGCCTGATATGGTCATTTAAATGTCAGTGTTAAATATATTGCTGTTTGTTTCAGTAGACACAAAAGATAATGTATTTATCCATTGTTGTACATACAACATTGGATGCACAATAGTGGTATTTAACATTGTTGGGCAAGTAGATGCTATAAAGAGTTACTGGACTGGGTAACAAAATATTCTTCTTCAAGTAGATGCAGCTGTGTATTCTACTTAAATATGTGCACACAAAGCACTCCAAAGCCAAATAAATTTGCTTAGCAGTACCTGTAGGGACTGTGCTCGTTCCCTGCAGCTCCCATGATCCCCTCAGTTCCATCTCACAGTCCTTGGTCGCGCTGAAGCTCTGTGTGGTGTTTTTAGCTCATGTTTTCAGTCTGTTTTCTGATGAATTTTTCTTGTGTATAGTAGTTAGGAGTATCCTAAGTTAAGTTTAGTGTTAGTATCATATTAGTTACAGGCATTGGCTGCCCTGTGCAGTGACCTCATTGGGGTTCAAGCATTGCCAGTTGTGTGTGGAGGCCATCCCCTCCACAGAGATCCTCACATGATGGGCTTGTTGTGTCTCAGTGAAGGACACATTAAAGACAGATGAGGTACTGGTAAGTCGTTCATAAAAAGGACTCAAATGGCAAGAGACTCACCGTATTTCATAATCCTCAAGCCCAAGGGAGGGATGAGACATGTCTTCAACCTCTGCGATCTCAGTAAAAACATCAGATACATGAGATTCTGTATGGTAATCCTAGCAGCTATCCTCCCCATCTTAAATCACAACAACTAGTTTTCTGCCCTGGACCTTCAAGACACTTACTTCCATATAGCAATCCTGCCAAGCCACAGGAGGTTCCTCAACCAATACATCATGCTGCCTTTCGGCCTGTCTTGCACTCCCTGCGTTTTTACCAAGTGTATGATGTGGTAACAGCATACCTCAGGAAGAGGGGAATTCATATCTTCCTGTATCTCAACCGTTGGTTATTGAGGGCAAGTCCAAAGAGGAAGTCCTCTTTCATGTTCATTTCACACTACACTTAGTTGATCATCTAGGTCTCATCTTAAAAAGTGGGAAATTAAGGTTGGTTCCAACTCAAAGAATTGAGTTGATTGGGGTCCTGCTAGACTCTATGAGCTCAAGAGCATTTCTGCCAACTGAGCAATTCCAGGCAATTCCCCACCTATGTCTGGAGCTGCAATCTCAACTCTTAATCACAGCCTAGGCCATATGGCTGCAGATCCACAGCTAGTCCAATATGCCAGGCTACACCTTCATCCTCTTCAGAAGTGACTGAAGTTGGTCTATCATCCGATTCATCATCCCTTGGACTGGCTGGTCCACCGATCCTGGACTCCTTATGGTGGTGAATGATTCAAGTTATTGTGTGCCAGCACATTCCTTTTGCTCAGTCCCCACCAACCAAGACTGTAGTCATCAATACCCCCTTAATAGGTTGGGGAGCACATCTGGGATTGCTGAAAGTTCAAGGTCTGTGGTCAGAACGAGAAGCTTCTCTGCGTATCAGTGTCCTGGAGCTTCAAGCCATCTACAATGCCTGTCAGACCTTTCAGGATCACATCATGGGCTCAGTGGCACTCATACTTACCAACAATACCAGTGCAATGAGTTACGTAAACAGGTGAAGGGGGAGAACACTCCAACATGCTGTATCAGGAAGTGATTAGGTTATGGCAGTTTTGCATTGGGGAAGACGTTACCTCCACAGGTGATCACTTCCCTGGGATACAGAATCACCTGGCGGAGCACCTCAGATAAAAGTTCTTCCTGAATCATGAATGGTCCCTGAAGCCAGCATCCTGCAGTCCGTCTTTGCAGTTTGGATCATTCCGACGATCAACCAGTTTGCCACGAGAGAAATAAGAAATGCCATCTGTTTTGCTCTCGAAGGGGTCTTCATTCAGGCTCTTCTAAAATCAAAGTAATCCTGTGGCTGCACCCTAAATTTTTATCCAAAGCAGTTTCCCAGTTTCACTTGAACCAGACTATATATTTACCAGTGTTCTTCCCCAAGCTGCATTCAACCCCAAAAGAAAAATGTCTTCATATACTAGATGTCAGGTGATGTTTAGCTTTTTATCTGGAAAGGACCAAATCTTTCCGCTCCTCATCTCATGTGTTTGTTTCCTGTGCAGACCAAATTGAGGGCTCAAATGGTCTGTCATGAAAATAGAGGGAAGAGTAGCAACCTTTATGTATGCAGTAGCATAAAATCCCTCCTTGGCAACTGTACTGGATTGCTTTACCTGTAAGGGGCTAAGAAGTTCAAATAACCTAGTTGGTACCTGACCAGAAGGACCAATGAGGAAAGAAGATACTTTCAAATCTGTGAGGGACGGATTTGTTTGTTGTTCTCTTTTTTTTGTTCCCTTTCGGGGAGGGAGAAGCCAAGCAGGTACAATATCCTGAAAATATACCTGATATAATACATCTAGAACCACAGAAATTGTAAGTAGGGCAAGAAAATGCATTAGGTTATCTTTTGTTTTGTCTTGTGCATTTTCCTATGCAACAGAGGTAGTTTTATTTCTGTTTTTGTAACTGTGACGCTGAGCCCAGAGGGGAAACCTCTGTGTTTTAAATCTTTTTATTACCCTGTAAAATTACCTTCCATCCTGATTTTGCAGGTGTGATTCTTTTTTTTTTTTTTTTTAAATAAATAAAGTTGTTCTTCTAAGAACCTGATTGATTTCAGTGTTCTGAAGACAAAGGGTCTGGTCTGTGCTCACATTGCTAAGGCAACTGGTTGGTATATTATTCTCAAGCCTCCCCAGAAAGGGTGTGAAAGAACTTGAAGGGATATTTTGGGGGTATAGGGATTCCAAGTGACTCTTCCCTGAATTTTTGTGTAAATCACTTGGTGGTGGCAGCAATACCGTCCAAGAACAAGGAAAGGAATTTGTTCCTTGGGGAAGTTTTAACCTAAGCTGGTAGAATATAAGATTAGGGGGTCTTTCATGTGGGTCCCCACATATTCCCCTCCCCGGCTCCCGCCGAGTTCAGAGTGGCGGAGGGAACTCTAACAGGGTCTCTTCACAGACAGTCTTCAGGTGGATAACTTCCATACAAAGTAGCCTGGGCTATGCTGCCTCAAGAGGTGTGAGCTCATTACACAAGAGCCCAAGCAACGTCCATGGTATTTCTAAGTGACATTCCTATATTGGACATTTGCAGGGCTGCAACTTGGTCTTCTATGAATGCTTCTACAAACTACTATGCCATTTTTGCTGCATCCAGGTCAAATGGCAACTTTGGGAAGGCAGTCCTGTAGACTCTGAGCCCCACCTCCTCTTAGTCCTGCTTTTGAGTCACCTTAGTAGATTACATTGCTGCGTCTATTAAAAAAAACCCTGTTACCTATCTGTAACTGTTATTCTGTGATGCAGATGTGTATTCCACAACGGACCCTCGGTCCCCTCCGGATCTGAATCTATACATCTGAAATTTGATGTGAGGGAACAGAGGGGGTTGGGGTGGCACCCCCTTATAAGGCCAGGGGTAGTGCTATGGCCACAAGATGTGAGCACTGCCCCTACTGGTACTGCTAGACAAAAGTCTCCAGCTCCGGAATGCTGGGCATACACACACCTAAGTAGAATACATGTCTACATCGCATCTCGAAGAACAGTTCCAGGTAGGTAATTGTTTTTTCAGTTGCCCCACTCCGAATTTTTTCACATTAGCCTCTGTCCAAAACGAAGAAGGAAATAGGAGATCAATCACCTCCCCGTATCAAAATACTTTGGGTTTGCAAAATCCCAAACTGACCTATCGTATGGGTACTAGAGGTCTCAATCCAGCTGACATCCACTCAGCCATAAAAACTCCAGCTTTTCTTCAGTAACTTGCTAATTGTAATTATGAGGGTTCAATACCAAAACCTGTAGTACATAAAAAAAGTCATTAGGAGACCAGTTGGGCAAGGTGGAGTTGTGCTGGGTACATGGAGCTTGGACCTCCTAAGGTACAAAGGAGAGAGGATTTCTTTAATTCCACCATACCTGTCTGGCCTCTATATGTTTAGTGTGTCAGAGGATTGGGAGGTTGTATTGAGGGGAGAGTTTTTGGTGACCTTGCTGTATAACTTCAGGGACCTTCTCATATAATTTGGGCATAATGACCAACTAGAGATATATGGTTGCCTCAGACATGATTTTTGTGACACAACTGTGACTTTTAGGTTTTTACATAACAGGTTTTAATAACCCACTGAGCAAGGCACGTCAGTGGATCCTTACACACTAGTTTCTATATGTATGTCCAGTATAGTCTGGGCACTGATTGTGACCTGATTTTTTTAATGTTTTTAAACTATTCATTTCTTATTTTAAGCAATATTTTGCTAAAAATCATGCCTCCATGACAGTTATTCATTTTTCTATAGATTTCTTTCTTTCTTTCGTTTATAGCATTTGCAATCCATGACGCTTGCTTGCTTTTTTTTTTTTTTTTTTTCCCCATGACACTCAGTCTTATTTAGTACTACCTGATTAAGGAAGGGTTGGCCTCAGTCCACAACAAAGGATAGAAACAGTCCTTACATTGAAAAGCAAAGGTTCATCTAGTCCATTCCTTTGCCTTACATATTGATGTTCAATGAAAAGAACACATAAAAAGTTAGTTTAACCTTGACCCTTGTCAGTTGCCTGGGGACAGGAAGTAAAGTTCACTCTCTTACCAGCACTCCAGTATGTTACACTTTTATTTCATCTAGTTGTATAGTTTTTTTCCAGTGATACAGGCAGCTTTCTCTTATTCTCATTTATTTTATCTGCCTTCACAATATGACTTACAAGACTGGTTCACATTCTAATAATTCTTTGTGAGAAAAGGCCTTTTTAAATCTAATATCTAACATAAATCTTTCCTTCCACAGCTTCCAGTCATGGTTATACGTTTAATCCCCTTGTGGATAGAATATATAATGTCCTTGTTCCTTGTGTGTCCCCTTCAGAGACCTCAAAACTGGAATGAGATAACCTTTCAGTTTCCATTAATCGCAGAAATGTTTAACTCTTTGAACCTTTCCTCTTCAGATAGATTTTTCCATATCGTAAATCAGCTCCTCCTGTTTGCTTTCTTTTGGTGCATGGGGAATTAATACACACATCTGCCAGAGGTGTTAATAAGTTACTTATATACAATACAATATGTCCAAGAACTTGCACATACAGATTTGTACTACAGAAATCTTCCAAGCTAAGTCTTCCATGATAGAAATTGAAAAGGAAAGGAACACTAAGAAATTTTCGTTTAGTGCGTATTTAGATTTAGTAGTTTGTTAGCAATAAAGAAGTCAAGCTGTATCAATCTTATAGCAATTAGTTTTAAATAAAATTATAAATAAGTATATTGGACATATTAAACATAAAATTATATGCAAAAATTATATTAAAATAACATTTTTTAAGTTGCAAAGACAAGCACTCAGAAGTTAGGAAATGCCAGAATTAAGGTTGCCTTTGTGCTTCAATCACTACATATCTTCCAAATCCTACAATAAATAAAGCAGGGGGTCCTACAGACAACAGTTTCTTACACTTCACAACCCTTATGCATTTCCATAGCATGGTCCATCATGTGCACTGAATGAGGCAGAGGAAAAAAATAGTATGTGATCATGGAATTAAAGACTGTATCCTAATGCATATATACAAGAGGGCCAAATGAAGATTGCACAAGCAACCTTAATTCTAGCATATCCTAACTTTTGAGTGTTTGACTTTGCAACCTTAATAATGTTCTTTTAACACAATTTGGTGTGTGTGTTTGTGTAATTTCCTAGGTTTTTAAAAAAGCAAACTGAAAAAACAGATTCCACTATGGGGATCATCAGCCGGGTTAGAACCTTTAGATCCACAGCTCAGTTCTTGCCACTGAAGCTAACAGAGTAACTGATAGAGGATGACAACTTATTACTGTTATGTGGACCAGCAGTAGAGGGGAATAAGACATTGTGCCAGAGGGTTTCACTGATACTTTTGACAGCAGGGGAATATTGAATCTTGTATTTCATTGCAGGCTGAAGGGGAGTGTGCTCTAGTGGGCACAGATCCTTCTGCCCTCATTCCTCCCAGCCCTGATCCCTTCTGCCCTGTACCTTTCAGCCTGTCCCTGTACAAGTTCTGTCTTTTTACCCCAGCTCTTCATGCCAGTGACTCACCACACCTTCCAGTCCTAGTTTCCTTGTCTAGACAGTGCCAGTTTCTGCCCCTCCTCTCGTTTTCCAATCTTTTACATACCCTTCCCCCACACTGGCTCCCAGTCCCAGTTCCTCTCCTGTTTTCCCCCCTCCCCCAGCTCCCAGTCCATCGTCTTGTATAGCCACTATCCTTTCTCCCCCCCTTTCCTAGCTCATAGTCTTCCCCTTTTCTCCCCAGTCTCCTTGACCCAGTCTATTCCCTCTGCTCTTTCTGCCCCCAGACCCAGCTCCTTACCCCTCTGCATTCTAATCAGATTGTTCCTCGTCCTTCTCCATGCTGCTGAGGGAACATTGAGAGCACAGGAGAGACAGGCTCCCTGCTCTCAGTCCAGGTGCCTGGCAGCAGCCAGGATTAGCAATTGCAGGGAAGGTCCTGCTCAGGCTTTGCAGTGAACATGCCCAGCGTAGATGGAATCTTTGGAGAAATTAGGTGCTACACTCTAACAAGTCTCTACCGAGCATCTGAGAGTTTTCAGTGTCCTATAATTTGGCCATTTTTTCATGGGGATGGCAAAAGGCACGTATCTGACACACAGGCCCAGCCCTCTGCCAAATTTCAAGTCCGTACTCCAAAGCATAGCGGACCTAGAGCTTCTCAGCAAAACAGTTGTAAGAACATTTTTAACATGGACAAAACAACATATTTTTCCCTAATCTCATGCTAAAACTTGCAAAAATATTCAGCCTGAGGCAGACACCCAGCATAGGAAATTTCATCCCGAGCAGTTAAAGTATGGCAAAGTTATAAGCAACTGAAAACAGCGTATTGTTGTGGGAAGTGTAGAGCAACCTTGTGCTACCAGACCCCCTATGATGATTTAGGTAAAGTAGTTGTTCTATGCAGAGGTACAACTTTTATGAGAATATTATGGTAGGTCCTGGTTTAAATAACATGGCTTTTGAGGTATTTTATATTTTTCATGTTTACATGTAACACTTTGTAACTTGTCTGACAGAGGCTGCCTACACACTATTGCTGTACGATGAGCTATTAGAATGGTCTGACCGGCCATTGAGAGAATTTCTAAACTATCCCATGCAAACAGAGTGGCAGCGCAAAGAGTATCTTCACCTTACAATCATCCAGAACTTTGACCGGGGAAAAGTAAGTGTGTTTGATTATTGATTTTATCATGAATGGTTAGTAGGATTGTAAAATCCCCTCCAGTTTTGCAGTGTTTATTTCTTATATCCAGGGGAGTGACTGCCATATAAAAGTGAGCATTTGCCATAAATTACCACACATGGTGTCTAAAATACTGTTGATTAGGACTTGCATAGTGCTGTTCAAATGGAAGTCGTAGGGAACTTTACAAAAGATAGTATCATTTTCCCCATTTTACAGATGGGAAAACTGAGCCACATAAGGATAGAAACATGCTGAATTCACACAAGTCAGTGACTCAGTTGGAACTAAAACCCAGGTCTCCTGACTCTTAGGCCTGTCCTCTATCTACAGAACCAGGCTGGCTCCCTCGAATAGCAACTGCAGCAGCAGTAGTACTAATAATAATATTTCAGATGCTGCTGTTGGTAAGTTTTAATGGTGACCATAGTATATTGTCATTATTCAGAAATCTTATCCCAAATTAGGAAGAAACCATTGCTGATTGGTTTGAAGACTGGCACAAATATTGGCTACCAATATTATCTGGTTTAAAATTATACTCTGCTTAATTTTTAATTAAATCTCTCTCCTCGATAATTGCTACACCAGTACAGATAGATACGCTGTAATTTTTTGTAACTGATGTAATATCCGTGTAAATTTTTATAAATAGTAGAATTAAAACTAATGTTGAACGCTGGTTAGCAATGAGTCAGAAACAATTTAAGGATACTCTGAGATTGTGAAACTGAAAACTTGTTTTCAACCAGATTGTTCCTCCTCACCCAAAAAAAAATTCAAGGAAGGAATATTTTCCCTAATTTTTCTACTCTTTTATATGTAAACTACATTTTATATTGGAACATATAATCAGTCTAATAAATCCCATGTACAGTGCTGGAGGAGAGGGCTATCTCTTCATTAGTGATCTCTACCTTCTGCAGTGGCACAGTGTGTCTTATCTCAAATTATTCCTTTTATCTACTAACTCTAGAAATATATGTTTTGATGCCTCAAAGAGTCCAGAAGTTTAGTTAGGGAGTTTTGCCCTTATCAAGGTACTGCAGACAGTGGGTTTTATGTTCAAGTGTGTTCAGTAACTGGGAGTGCAGTTCAGTCAGCCTACAAAGAAGGAGCTTTAATAACATATTGTGAATTGTCACATAACAGGTGTTGTCTGTGTTATATCCTTGGGGCAACAGTCTGCCTCATATTTGTTGGCTACTGGGAAATTGTAGCAATAATAGAAGATATTTGGAAAGCTATTTGAAATTGCCACAAAGCATGATTGCTCTCTGTGTTGAGTATTTCTATAACCTGTTTGTCTACAGTGTTGGGAGAATGGCATCATCTTATGCAGGAAGATTGCAGAGCAGTACGAGAGCTATTATGACTACAGAAATCTCAGCAAGATGAGGGTAATGTACCCGGGTGCATTTTGGTCATTCATAATAAGGAGCTCCCTTTTGATTAGAGTTTAACCAAATGATTCTTAGCATATTCAGCTTGGCCCTGTAAGCCTAATATGATTAGTATGCAATCCTTACCTTTGACTCTTATTTGTTCCCTATAATGTATATATCAGGAACGGCCAAACTTACTGACCCTCTGAGCTGCATTATGACAATCTTCAGAAGTTTGAGAGCTGGGGCGCACCTGCTGGGGCTTGGGGCTTCAGCAGAAGTGGGGCTAAAGCCCTGAGCCTCGGCAGTTGCTTCCCACAGAGCTGAAGCCCCAAGACCAGTTAGGCAGAAGCCAGAGGCAACACATGCGGGGGGCACATGGGTTCACGTGCCTCCCCCTCTTCCCCCCCACGATTTTTTCCAGGGTTTGCTGGCTCTGCTCAGTCACATGGTGCCTCTGGGTTCCTCTCCCTGCGCGACAGCTGCTGGAGCCAGCAAGCTGGGAGCTGCAGCCATAGGGAGAGGCAGCGGCAAACAGCTGGGAGCTGCAGGGAGAGCTGCTGCTTTTTCTGCTGCCTCTCCCTATGGAGCTAACACCTGGGAGTTCTAGGGAGGGACCCCTGAGGGTAAGAGGGGGTCATGCTGTGGGGGGGGGGGGGCTGACTCAAGCTGTTGGGGGGGCCTGAACCTTTAAATTGTGTTCCCACCCATGCTCAGGAGGCACCAGTCATCTCTGGCAGAAGCCCCACCCCCACCACCCTGCCACAAGGCAGAAGTGTCAAGCCCCTCTCCCCCCAGTCTGGTAGGTGAAGAATGAGGGGGACATGAAGGTGCTCCATGAGCCACATTTTACCTGTAAAATAGCCTCTGGTTGGCCACACCTGGTATATACACCTCTACCGTGATATAACGCTGTCCTTGGGAGCCAAAGAATCTTATCGCATTATAGGTGAAACCGCGTTATATTGAACTTGCTTTGATCCACCGGAGTGTGCAGCGCCGCCCCCCTGGAGCGCTGCTTTACCGCGTTATATCTGAATTCGTGTTATATCGGGTTGCGTTATATCGGGGTAGAGGTGTATGTATAAAGTATTCTGAAATATATGCAAATAACAGTAAATGGATAGATTTCCAATGCTTCCATTTTGGGCAGCCATCCAGTTGGACTGCTGCTGCAAAACACTTTTAACACACGAGTGAGTACAAAGCTGTACTTTTGTTGTATTCATATTTCTAGCTAACAGTATACACAATCGCTCTGTTATGAGCAGCCACCCACCTTCATCATTCTAATTGCTTGAAAAGCAGAGCAATGGATCATTAGTTCTGTATAAATATTTTTCTGAGAACCATGATTTTTTTAAAAATGACAATTTAACAATTCAGAACCTAAATGAGGGTTTTGTCCTCTTTCCTATTAGAAGCTTCCTGTTCCACAAAAGGTTTTTTTAGGAACTCAAAAACATATTTAATATTTAGTTTGCTTTATTGGACAGACAGAGCCACACATAGAAGAAGAAGGAAATTCATGAAAATTTTGCCCTTAGTAATGCCTAGGGTAGGGGTCGGCAACCTATGGCACGCGGACTGAGCGGGGCCGACGGCCGGGACACTGACAGGCAGCAGTGTGCCATTAAAAATCCTGCCTGGCCCAGCCCACTCTTCTCCGCCCACCGCTGTCTCTGGCAGGGGCAGGGGGCAGAAGCAAGCTTGGCCCTGCCGGCTGCTGTTGTAGGGCCGGCTCCGCTGGCAGCCAAGCGTCCCCCTCCCCCGCCTCTTCCCCCAGCGTGCTGCATCGTGCCCCGCTTCCTCTTCCTCCCTGCTGCCGATGGCCCTTGCGAGGGCGGGGAGAAGAGGAGCCCCAGCGCCCTCGCTGCTCAGACCGGGAAGGAGGCGGAGAAGAGGCAGGAGCAGGGCCTTGGGGTAGGGGGTGGAATCAGGGCTTATCCCTGCAGCCCCCTGCCGTGAGCCGCTCAGGGCAGGGGACTGTCCTCCCCTCCCCCCCGATCCCAGCCCACCCCCCAGCCCTCTGCCCTGACCCCTGCACACACCCCCGACTTTGGCACCCTCCACACATATCAAGCCCCGCCCCCAAACCCTGACTCCAGCACACCCCTCTCACTCCCCCAGCCCTCTTCTCTGACTCCTGAACCCTCCTCACACACACCCTGCCCTGACTCCTGCACTCCCCACACATACCCAGCCCCCCACACACACCCTGCCCTGACTCCTGCACTCTCCACACATACCAAGCCCACCCTACGCCCCATTCCCTGACTCATGCACCCCCCACATCCCCACCCCTGAGCACCAAACGGGAGCTCCTGCACCCCCCACACCCATTCCCACCTACACCCTTCGCACCAAATAGGAGCTGCCCAGGAAAGCACTCCACACCCAAACCTCCTGCCCCAACCCTGAGCCCCCTCCCCCATTCTAGCTCCTGGCCAGACCCTGCACCCCAACCCCCAGCCTGCTCCTTTACCCCCAGCCTTGTGCTCAGTGCATTCCCACCCTCAGCTCAGGGCAGAGAGAGAGGAAGAGAATGGGCCAGAACCAGGGAGAAGGTAGGTATCCACTGTATGTGGGCAGGGCCAGGACCCCAGACGGGCAGCGGGCTGAGCGGGGCCGGCAGCCAGGACCCTGGCTGGCAGGAGCCAGTGAACGGAACCCCAGACCAGCAGCGGGCTCAGCCGCCGGCCCCGCTCAGCCCACCGCCGGTCTCGGGTTCTGGCCGCTGGCCCCTTGCCAGCTGGGGTCCCGGCCACAGCCCCGCTCAGCCTGCTGCCGGCCTCAGTGTACGAACCGCAGGCCTGCAGTGGGCTGAGCAGGCCAGCGGCGTAAGATCAGCATTTTAATTTAATTTTAAATGAAGCTACTTAAACATTTTGAAAACCTTGTTTACTTTACATACATCAGTAGTTTAGTTATATAATATATAGACTTAGAGAGAGAGACCTTCTAAAAAACATTAAAATGTATTACCGGCACGTGAAACCTTAAATTAAAGTAAATAAATGAAGATTCAGCACACCACTTCTGAAAGGTTGCCAAGCCCTGGCCTAGGGTAGCAGATTTGTCACAGCCTTTTTTATCAAAAATCAT